>NC_141876.1:485170154-485321669 GCF_056163025.1 Triticum urartu | reverse complement strand
GTGGAGGAATAATTATTTTGCGCGTAATAAGGAGGCACTTACCTGCTGCGGCCGTGGACCCAGCTGTCAGCGTCTCCACGCATAGTACTCTTCCGATGTAAGTCGGTCATTGACCACATTGACCACGCCGCGCCGAGAGCACCACGGCGGTGGACGACGGCGAGGCCTAGGAAGGGGACGACACGGAGGCAGGGAAGACTCGGCAGTTGTTTCCCGTGCGGAGGGGAGTACGACTATACGAGGGTTTACTGGTTCGTCTGCCGTCGCTGGAGAATAACAGCAGGTGTGGGTGAGTAGAGGGATGGCTAGGCCAGCGATGGGAGACGGTGGGGCGGTGAGGCCTGCGCGGCAGCACAGCCGGCCGCTGGGAGGAGGGAGCAGGCAGTCCTGCCGGCGCTTGTTTGAGCGGCTGGAGCAGGAAGAGCAGAGATTGAAGAAGCACGACGGCCGTTAGATGGACATCCAACAGTCAGTGCTTGTGCATCAACCTTTTTTTAGGAAAGCCTCAAATTTGTGGAAAACATCATACAACCCATCTGCCATTATTTCTAATAATTTACAGCCCATTTGCTAATTCTTAAGGTTTTTTGGAGCCCATATTCTTTTTGTTAGCATCACAGCCCATATTGTGGCCACGGTTAAAAAATTATACAAAATTTTGCATATTTCGGTGCGGTCCGAACTGTTTTTAATCCCGAAATTTCGACTCACATTCAAACTGATTTAAAAAATAAATGTATATCAATATAAAATCCAACAAATTCTCCAGGCATAAAAATTAATGTAATTTAAAATCTTGAAATAAAAAAATATATTTGAAACTAATTGCCGATTTGATGTGTTTTAAAAATGTACAGCCCATTTCTCATTACTGATGGGCCATTTTCTCGGCCAGCCGAATGAAAGCTCTCCTCGTCTTGAAAGATTTGTAGCCCAACAGGCCCGACAAAGCGACTTACTTGGCAAATCACAAAAAAACTGGGCTGTGGCCGTGGACCCAGCTGTCAGCCTCTCCACGTATAGTACTCTTCCGCTGAAAGTCGTTCCTTGGCCACGTTGACCACGCCGCGCGGAGAGCACCATGGCGGTGGACGACGGCGAGGCCTAGGAAGGGGATGACACGGAGCCGGGGAAGATGCGACAGTGGAAGCCCGCGCGGAGAGGAGTACGAGGGTTCACTGGTTCGGCTGCTATGTGAGGCTTCCGTCGCCGCAGGGCCTGGCCAGCGGTGGGAATAGTAGGGGCGGTGAGGCCTCTGCGGCAGCACAGCCGGCCATGGGAGGCAGGAGCATGCGGCACGACCGGCGCTGCTTTGGGCGGCTGGAGCAAGAAGACTAGAGGTTGAAGAAGCACTACGGTCGTTGGATGGACATCGTACAGTCACTGGAGCTAGAATCGTTCATATTGACTAAGTTGACAAAGCCCTTCATCCCCGTCAACTTAGTGGGCCCACAAGTCAGCCTCGCACCAAGGTGGGTCCCAGCTAGCCGGGGGAGTATTCATTTTTTTGTGCGTAATAAGGAGGCACTTCCGGTGGGTCCGAGCTGACAACGGGGGGAACGTTTTTTTTCGCGAAATACGGTGGCCCGTCCGGTGGGTCCCAGCAGTCAAGGGGAAACAATTTTTTTCGCAAAATACTGGTGGCCCGTCCGGTGGGTCCCCGCTGTCAGGTGGAGGAATAATTATTTTCCGTGCAATAAGGAGGCACTTCCTTGCGGCTGCTGTGGACCTAGCTGTCAGCCTCTCCACGTACAGTACTCTTCCGATGGAAGTCGGTCGTTGACCACATTGACCACGCCGCGCCGAGAGCACCACAGCGGTGGACGACGGCAAGGCCTAGGAAGGGGACGACGCGGAGCCGGGCAAGAAGAGGCAGTGGATGCCCACGCGGAGAGGAGTATGAGCGTTCACTGGTTCGGCTGCGGTGTGAGGCTGCCGTCGCTGCAGAATAACAGGGGGTGTGGGTGAGGGGAGGGATGTCTTGGCCAGTGGTGGGAGTAGTATGGGGGCGGTGAGGCCTCCGTGGTAGCACATCCGGCCACGGGAGGCAGGAGCAGGCGGCATGACCGGCGCTGCTTTGGGCGGCTGGACCAAGAAGACCAGAGGTTGAAGAAGCACTACGGCTGTTGGATGGACATCATACGGTCACTGAAGCTAGAATCATTTATATTGACTAAGTTGACAAAGCCCTTGGTACGCTCCAACTTAGTAGGCCCACAGGTCAGCCTCTGAAACGGTGCGCTCCAGATGTCAGGGGGAGGAATCATTTTTTGGGCGGCCGAAGCTAAGAATATCCGAGATTAAAGAAGAAGCACGACATCCGTTGGATAGACATCCAACGGCCACTGCTGCTAGAACCGTGTGTTGACTATAATAAGTTGACAAAGCCTTGCATATGCGTCAACTTATTTTTTTAGGGGACGCGTCACTTAGTAGGCCCACAAGTGTGTGGCAGAGAACTTATAGCCCATTTGCGTTTTGTAAGAATGTACAACCCATTTTTGAATTCTAATGGAATTTACAACAACCCATTTATAGTTTGTTAAAAGTACAACCCATTTTCTAGCTAGGACAACGATTAATAATTTCAACCAACCGTTGAAGATATAATTCAATAAAAATTTCCCACATTTTGATGGGATCCGAAATATTTTTATCCCAAAATTTCTAGTCAGATTAAATATAAATTTGTATTACGTAAAAATCCAACAAAACATTGCGCGCGCAACAATGAAAATTTAAGATTTTCAAAATCCATAATAATATTTTATAAACTAATTTCGTGTTTGGTGCATTTTTTTATAGTTACTGCCCAGTTTTTATAATTACATCCCATTTATTATTTTTTAATGCCCATTTTCCTGTTAAGCCTAATGCATCCCTCCTAGGAAAGATTTGCAGCCCAGCGGGTGGAGAATAACAAGTTGACCTTGCCTGGGTATTCCTCAAGAAGACGTATAGCTGGGCTAGCCATTTTCATCTTGAAAAAATTAGTATCTGGGCTGGATATCTGGCCTGGGCTAGACGAGCCACAGCCCGCCCAGTTAATACCCTGCTCTCCTCTAAACAACAACGAAATCATCGCCAAGAAAAACTCTACAGTGCTCATGCCTCAAAAACACAAATACTGCTCGAGCTGCTTGGTCCCAGCTGTCGGCCCCACCTTGTGCAATGCTCTCGTTTATATTGACTACATAGGTTGACAATGGTGTGGGACCGTGATGTCAGGAAACCAGGAGAAAGCAAAAAAAATAGTTGTACATAATAAGGAGGCACTTGCTTACGTACGGCTATGGCCCTAGTGGGTCCCTAGTGTCATCCAGTCAAAATAAAGTCATCTCCTGAGTCCTCATGTTCGTTGACGATGTTAACAATGCTCGGCGCCACGGCGAGCACAACAACTCTAAGGACAATGGAGAGGGCCTCGTGGGCCCTACGGATGGTCTGATATAGCGCCCGCTGCTCATACAGGAAGCCAGGATCATGGGACACCTATGAGCACCTTCGAGAAACTGAGACGCATGAAATGGTAAGGCCGCGCTTGGGAGCTCTGGTTTATTTCAAACCTGTATTAACATACAAGTGTAATTTACTCGTCATCGGAAACAACGCATAAAACACAGGCGTAATGAAACCGAGGGCCCGAGGTCTGTAAGTAAAACCGGCGGGTTACGCGTGTAATTCGAGAGACCAGTGTATATTTTATGAGCACTGCTATATGGACGACATTACCAGACGATACATGCACGACGTGCGTATCATGCCATCCATGGGCAAGGCTGAAATAGCAGCTAACGGCTGGATTAGCAATCGTCCGAGTGTCGTTCAACGTTTTTATCGTGTGTGAAGTACTGCCAATATTTTACTAGTCAAAATCGACCAACCAAGCGCCTTCGCACGAGACCATCTGCTTTAATTTACAAGCGTCAGTTTTACAAGCGGTTTTGGTTGGAAAACGACGATCCAATCACGGCCTAATATCATGAGTTGGTTAGAAGATCATATGGTTTCACGTCTAACCTACCCGACTTGTCATATAGGCTATGAATGAAACATCAGACGATGAACTTCTTAAGCACAGAAACAACAGAAGAGGATGATCTTCTTAACAAGCAAATCACTGGCATTAGATCGACATGCAAAACAATACGAAGCATTATTCTGAGGAGGCACGGTGAACAGCTCGTGATGCCGCATGCCACAACATTCCAAGCTCAACTTTGCAATCAAACACAAGGCCTGGCATTACATAGACAATATTCAGAACAAAATCTTAACACGGGAATATCTCAGCAGAGTAACTATTTACTTCTAAACTGAACACAGGAATAGGAAAAAAAACACTCGACGCTGCTCACAGCAAGGGCGTCCCACTCAAAAATATCAAATGCATGTCTTCTGGCTAACATCAATGAGCAAATTTTGACAACGTTTTCCAATTCCAATATATTAAACTAACATCTTCTTGCTAACATCAATGATTAAACTTTGACAAGCTTATCCCATTCAAAATATGTAATGCCTATGATCGTGGAGTCCTGTCGTAGCTTCTTGTACTTGTTTGGGCACTTTTTGCCCAGGGCACTCCATGTGTTGTTAAATTGCCAATGGTCTCTGCAGACGAGTCATGTCACCGGTGTCTAATAATACTCCGTAAAGCTTCTCGGTCATTCCTTCTGTAATGTAGCGCAAACAATGACTGCTTCTTTCTGCAAAGTGGAACAACCAACTGGACCCAGTAATGCAGCATTTTGCCTTACACATTGGCTCCTTTTGTGCAGTTCAACTAAAATCGTAGTCGGAATAAAACCGAGCTTTAATTTTGATACCCCTGTAAGCAATAGTAGGTATAAGGGAAACAATTACTAAGAAATAACGGTTGATGACTTGTACTCCCAGAAGAAAAGCATCTACCGATCTACTTTATCTTAATGGGAAACAAAGCAGGAGAGTAGCAATTCTCCATCAGTGTGATTCATTCATATTGACTGAGACATTATCTTAACAATGCCTTGTTTCAACATGTATAAAGAACGACAAAGCAGAAAAGTACCATTCCTAAAACAATGCAACTGATTCATTTTAACAGAGACATTATCTTAACAATACCTTGGTTAAACATGTAGAAAGAACTACAAAGCAGGATAGTACCATTCCTAACAAGTGTTGTAGTTTTGAACTAAGATTCAGTAGTTAATTAATTCTGAGAGTGGCATTGCTTAATTTTACCAGTGGCATTAGATTAACGAAAAGCATAAACAGTTCCAGGGGAGAGTGGGCGCAACAATAGTATGTGCTTCCATCTACTTATAAAGGGGGTGATGCAGAGTTTGTTGTAACAAAGCAACAAGCATCATGTCTGGGTTGGTCCCATTTTTGTTCACTACTTAATGGGAAAAGACAACAATACAATAGCTTCAATTCAACATTTATTTAAAGCAGTACCAATACAAGTAGCACAACATCTCAAAGCACACTGCACAATCATGTGGATGAAGGCCTGTACTGACCTTTCATGAGACGGACAAGATACGAATCTGCCAACACGAATAGGAAATCCAATCTCGTTTTGTGTAGTTGCACTGAAATCAAGCAAAGTGTTTCGCGTAGCGAAGCAAAATGTCGCAATAGCAACAAGTTGAATAGATATCCCTGTTTAAATAGAGGCAAAAAAGGAATCAATTACTGGCTAATAAAGGAGGATGAAACATGCGGCCACAAAAATGGTAATCCCGCCAATCCCTAACAAGTGTTGCAGTTTTGAAATAAGATTCAGTAGTTAATTCTGAGAGTGGCATCAATTACTGGCTTATAAAGGGGGTGATGCTGAATTTTTTGTAACAAAGCAACAAGCATCATGTCTGGGTTGGTCCCATTTTTGTTCACTACTTAATGGGAAAAGACAGCAATACAATAGCTTCAATTCAACATTTATTTAAAACAGTACCAAAACAAGTAGCACAACATCTCAAAGCACACTGCATATCATGTGGTTGAGACCGAGATTTGAAACAACTCGCCACGAAGACTGGAAACAAATCTCAATCTCCTTTTGTGCAGTTCCACCAAAATTAAGCAAAGTCACCAGTGTGACATTCAAGTTGAACTACACAAAACACTCTTAAAACATAAGTGTTTTGAGTAGCGAAGCAAAATGTCGCAATAGCAACAAGTTGAATCGATACCCCTGTTTTAACAGAGGCAAAAAAGAAACAATTACTTGTCGATAAAGGAGGATGAAACAAACGGTGACAGAAAGAATCATCTAACTTATCTTGGATGGAAAAAAAGTAGGACAGTAGCATTTCTAAAACGGCTGCATTGATTCATATTAACAGAGACATTCTCTCGAAACAACATTCGTTAAAAAAATGTAATTTACTTTTAACAGTGGCATTGCTTCAATTTTCCGGCGGCATTCTTAGATTAACAACAGCAAAATAGCTGTATGGGACATGCCAGCACCATGTGCGTCCACACGTATAAATGGGTGATGCAGAGTATGTAGCCAAGTAGCATATATGCGCTGGTCCCATATTTGTTCTCTTTGAACCTTCTTCCTATGTGAGGGCAGCAAATCTAGTCCTGCACAAACTACCCGACCCCCCAGTTTCTTTCCCTTTTCAACAAAGAGATCGGTTCCTTACAGATATGTGTACTGGGTTACCCCCTTTTTCCCTTTTCAACCTACAAAGCGGCTGGATAGCCAGTCTATACTATTTTCGCCCCTCCTTTCCTCATTGAACCACGTCCTAGATTCTTGCTCCAGCCCACCACACCCTTCTTTCCTCTTTGAACCAAGACCTAGATTCGACTACAGATCGAAAAAGATCCACATGCAGCTAGAGCAATGACGGTTTCAAAGAAACTTATACCTTAGGGTCGTCGGGATGTGGCAAGGCGTGCGACGGGAGGACAGATCTGCCCACACTATGTACAGCAGTGAGGATAAAGGGGTCAGTGGCCCTCCCGCATAGGCGCTGGGTGAAAGAGAACAGCGCAGCCGGCAGTGGATTGCCTCAATCGCCGAAGGCGATAGAGTGAACGCTGCACCTCCTCCCCTTCTCGGTGCGACGGGATACATACGCCTCCTTCACCAGCTGTGAGGGGGAGAGAGAGACAAGAGGCCAACACAATCTTGTTTAGACCTGGTGAAGAGAGGGTGAGAGACTGTGAATATAGGAAACCCTAGCAAATGAACGCTGAGCCTCCAGCGTGTAACATATATGTAGTGCGGCGAGCGTGTGGAGAGTGCAAACCCTAGCGAACAAGCGCTGAGGCTCCCGCTTATATATATACTACTGTAGTACAGACTGAGCTCCGGTGCCTTCACTGCACCTGCTTTTGGCTGTATGACAGGTGAGCCAGCCACATTTTGGGCCCACCTGTCATAAATCCAAAGGCAGGTGCACTAAGTCAATGAAGCTGCGTCCATATAGTACTCTCGTGTATACGACTAATATATAGTGGAGTGGTTTTCTTATTCTCTCCATAACAATCGTTTTAAATTGTGTAAGTACGAAACGAAACTCTTTATTCAATGTACAGTGAAGAAAACTAGTACTACTTCCGATGAACTAACAATCCACGCCCACGCGTCCTGGTCGCACTTCCTGTCCTTCACGTGTGGTACACTACCCTCCCTTAAGTGAACAACCACACATGTGCCAAATTATCGGAAACATGTGAGAGTGTGTACAAATTAAGAATTTTAATTTCAATTATCAGAAAGGTTTGGGAGTATTACAAAGTTTGACTTCAGTCAAATCTAATATGCGGAGTAAATAAAAATGGAGGGCTACTACGTCCATCCGGGTTTTTAGTCCACACCATTTCTTAAATCAAAGTTAATAGCTGGACAAATAAAATTACAGGGGAGCTGGAGACAAAGTTGTTAGAAGTCTTAGAAATCAATACAAAACTTATGCTCTTAGTACCAATGTCGATCCTTCTTCGAGGAAACATTTGGTTCATAGCCAATTGTGTGATAGAATTGCACCAACGTGAAAGACAACTGCGTCTCCAACGCAACCAAGGTGAACTGACGAAGGATATCATCTTTGTGTGTAACAAGCAAAGAGCACTGATGGAAGACAGCTTGTTTTTCATTGAAAATCGATCAGCTTCAGCAGCCGATGCAACCATGAGGCGCAACCATGAGCATCGATAGGTCATCGTGGTGATGCATCATCCATTTGGCATCAAGTTTGGGTGAGGCACCTATGAAGTTCGACAAATCCTCACTGTGGTCTGTTTCTTCTCAGTAATCAAGCTCGAGGAAGGAAGAACCACGCGGCAGAGGACAGTGAGGCGGAACAACAATGGCCATCCAATTTTGTGCAGTTCCACTAAAATTGAGGAAGACATGCCCGGGTATGGAGACACGCACCACTGTTTCCAAAAATATAAAAAAGGGTTAGCAACGACATCTCAATTGTCAATAAGAATTAATTAAAAGTACACCAACAAACAGAAGCATCATAATTATCTTGATGGGAACTAAACCAGGATACCCGAGGAAAAAGCATTTCTTCATTTAACCAGTGATACTACTACCACCATATGGACAATGACCGCACAACCACCATGTATTTTTTGTCAAAACAACATGTGTACCTCCACCGAGGCATAAATCAGGACAACTTTTCGAGTGGCATTTCCTCTATAATAGTACTAGTAGGTGATGTTGGACCAGCCGACGAACCCTAGCTACTATGCATGGGGAGATGGGGAGTAGTCGCATAGAAGAAAACCCGCACGCAGCGACCTATGGAGCTGGACCAGTACAAGAAGTTATACCTCAGGTGGGCGACATGTCGTTTAGGCGGGCGGGCGGGATCTGCCCACACGACCGCAGCGAACAAGGGCGCGGAGGATCTTCGTCCGCGCCAACGCCGACTCCGAGAGGACGGTGCGCATCGGCTTCCTCCGTCGCCGCGACAACGTCAGCACTGCACCTCCTCACCTCCCGCAGCAGATGGGACTCGGCCGGATCTGTGACCACCGGTGAGGAGAGAGATAGAGTGGACACTGTCATCTTGTTTTGATATGGAGAGGGTGACAGAGTGAGACGCGAGAAACTCTATCAAACAAGAGGCTATAATGGAGTAAAAAAAAATCTCTCCATAGCAGTGGTTTTAAATAGAATACGCGTGTTCCCGGAAAAAAGAAACGAAAACTGGCGGACAAATTTTTAAGGGTCTGTCTAGGACACATCTAGATGTGACATAGTTATGTCACATCTAAGTTGATGTCCACTCTGTTTGTGGTCTATTTTTTCTCCTAGTTTTTTGTTTCTTGTTGCTACATTATATACTTGTGGGAGCTTAGATGTGATATCCTTAAATAACATCTAGATGTGAATTAGACAAACTGATTTTCTAACGTACCAAGAAAGAAAACTCGATCAAAAACACGCCCCCGCTTCCAGGTCGCGAGAGTCGTCGTGCACACACACACAGACATAGACATGCATATCCGTGTTTACATAAAATTCCATTTCCATCTCCATCTCCAATCATATTTGTCCAACTGGCACATTATTTACGTTGTTAATTATATACGCAACAATATTAACGTACAACATCTCTTGCTTGCGCACGTCCGGACCGCTGCCACGGCCGGTCCTGACCAACCTGAACCCTCTTCATCACCCGCACGTGCTTCCCGCCCGAAACGGTCAGTGCCGCATTCATGCCCGGCCAGAGTGGACGCGACCTCTCACTGGCGCCGGCATTGAAGCGGCGCGTCGGCCGAGAGAGCATCGCCCGCGCCGCTTCCGGGTGCACGCGGCTGCTCCATGTTCAAAGGTCGCAATAGCCGGCTACAACATGCATGTGAAAAGTTCTTGGGAGTCTATGCTATAGCTAGCTGTCCTCCCCCAACTCGTCAATCTCTTCCAGTAGTGCTAGTACTCCATGGCGCGATCCATCGACAAGCAGGCGGGAAAGTTATCGTATACTCGGTTTGTGGTGAGTGGCATGCCGAGCGACCATGTGGGGTCGAGCCGTGGAGGAGAGTGAGACACGAACACGCCAGACGTGATTTAAATGTTGGTTTTGCTCGATGGCGCGATCCAACGAAACGAAACATTGGTTTCTCTCTGTTTCCATTTTTCTCCAGAAAAACAGAAACTTTCCACTCCATTTTCATTCCTATTCCAAGGTTGCCCCATTACAACATTCCATCAAATACAAAGGAAAACTAACACGCATGCTGATGCATCTCAATGATTCATAGATCATAGCCAATATTTACTTCACAACTAAAGAAAAAAGTTGTGAGAGCATGTACGAAAGAAAAACTACTGATGGGGTCACTACGACTTAAACCCTAAACATGATTTAATTTCCTGGCCAGGTAGAACCTGTCAAAGGAAAGACGGCTGGCACCCTCGGATCATACGATGCTTTTGTGCAGTTGCACTAAATTCGACCTGAGCATCCCTGATGGCAAAGATATTGAAGAAGTGTGATTAGAATAATAGTACTGGCACTAGTTCATGAGAGATAAACTCATCACAAGTAGAAGTCGGTAGAAGTAGAGAAAGATCGACATGGAGATGAGCTACGGCAGTGGAGCAAGCCGGCTCCAAAAGGAAGATGGACTACCTGGGACATCGGGCTGTAGCTAGAAGGGCGGTTGGGACACAGCATCGGCCCATACCGCGGTGACCCCCGATTGGGACACACCGACTGTGGGTTTTCTCCCTCGTCGATGTCGACCGCGTCTACGCAGAACATTGTTCCCTTCCCCCAGCTGCGGGATCAGGCCCGTCGTTCTATGCTTGTGAAGAGAGCAACCTAAGCAAGCAGGCTTGTAGCTTAGGCTCCTGCTAGTGTATATATAGTGGTTTTCTTTTTCTCTCCATATCAACCATTTTATATTGCGTACGTGTCATTCAAGAGTGAAATGATGGTTGCTTCTTCCGACTAACTTACTATGTGATTTGACTACTCCTTAGTGGCCCCTACATGTACTCCCCCTACGTGTATGCAACAGTCACACGTACACATGGACGCAAAAATGCGCACGACGCCCTAATGCATGCATGTCCGAGCACACGACAGAACACACACGGTCACGCTGAAGTGCTCAACCTACACGTGCATGCACACACATACTCAGTCAGGGTGAGCTAGTGACCGTATAAACACTGGAAAATATATATATTGAGCGCAATGAGCGTAGTATGAAGTTCACTGACCATATTTTTAGAAATATACAGTGATAGACAGTGTATTTATCTATGGACTAGCATTACTTTGTTGTGTCCCGTCAACTTGCCAAACGAGGAGAAGGTTGCAGGACGGGAGAAGCTTGCGTGCGGTGGCTCGCAGGACAAGGAGAAACTTTTGACTAATGCAAGCTCTCCCTCGCTCAGGCGGTGGACCTGCAACAGTTAATTCGGTGTCAGATTGCCAGAAGCATACACTATACTACTAGTGCTATTATTGTTCGACTTCCCGAATAGGCGAACAGCCAAGCACAAAGTTTACTAGTACTACTACTATAGTCTATAAAGGTACGTACTATACTAGTACTAGTACTAGGAACCGGATGGAGGAGCGTCTGCACTCTTATTATAATTTTAAAATGTGATAAAGCAATCTCCAACACATTTGGTTCTCTTCGAGGGTTATCGCATGTGATAATGGAAGTTGATTGCATGGAACACTCGCCACAATTCACGCTTAATTCTGGCTCATATCCTGTTACAAATAGTAGCGCTCGGTAATATTTCCTATTTTTTGTTATTCAACATGTAAACAGGTCAGCAAACCTTGCGGCGCATCTTTGTGTGAACCGTGCTTGCTGCACTTTGAATGTGGCCGAGAGCTGGCTTGATGAAACACCTCGCTTCCTACTTCTTTTTTTGCAGGGTACCTCGCTTCCTAGTGACCAGTATCTTGGCTGATCGTCCTAAGAATGCTTATATATGAATAAAGCTCTCTCATTTACCCGCAAAAAAGATTAAGCCATATTAACCGGAAAGGAGGGAGTATAGACTAGCACTACTTTTTGGTGTGTCCCGTCAACTCGCAGAACGAGGAGAAGCTTGCAGGACAATGTGAAGCTCGCTTACACCTTTTGACTAATGCAACCTACCCTCGGTGGACATGCATCAGTCCATTCGGTGTCAGATTGTCAGAGGTATACACTGTAGTACCCAACATGCGGAGTACCATCATTGTTCGACTTCACGAAGAGGCAAAGAGCCAAGCGCAGTAGTACGAGTAGTACTACTACTAGAACCGCATGGTGGAGCGTCTGTACTCTTATTTTTTTATCTCTGATAAAGTACACGTTTATTCCAGAGAAGGGCGGAAAATGGCAGCCCAACATGTAATGAATGATATCAATCAACCAACCATGCTCGAATATATCTTGGCCTCCATGCGAGCCCGTCTGTGTGTTCTCGCTCCTCGTCTCTCTCAAGGAACGGCGGGTTGGCTCTTTGCCATCAATTGAGATCGGTTTGCTCACACTCCTGTCCCACATGTCAGTGATATGCCAAGAGGAGGTGCATTGACCGACTGCCGTACTTGGTTTTGCACCTTCATACTACTCCTCCCTCCATCATAGTTTACAGGGCGCGCTTCATTATGATGCATTTCTCTCAATGCATTTCCACCACCAGAGAGACTTTAGACGCATTTGGTTTAATGCTCAATTAATTAGGGCGTGGTAACCGCAATCAAGTCCACAATTTTCTCTCCATGTACTGTACTACTACGGAGTGGAGTAAGTGCATGCATGTGTGTACCCGGGGTGGAAGCACTGCATGCATGTGTGTACGCATTATTCCCTCTAGTAATAGATGCCGTGCTATAACTACCAATGCTATTTTTCAGGCCGATCGCTAGTCACCTTGGTCCCACAGATTTTTTTCTTTTTCTGAAGCGCGCTGTATAAACAGTGACGGATGGAGTAGTATGAGCGGATTCAAAGAAGAGCGTATTGATGGTTGCTTCTTCAGAGCAACTTACAGTGGGAAAGGTGGGGCTTACGATTTGACTTCTCATTACTCACTATTAATGCGGCGCAACGACCGGGCTGAGTCTTCCATGCGGTTGTGCACTACCCCCTCGGTTCTTAAATATACTCCGAAGTATTTGTCTTTCTAGAGATTTCAACGAGTGACTACTCAAATATTTGTCTTTTTAGAGATTTCAAATGGACTGGCACATATAGATGTATATAGACATATTTTAGAGTGTAGATTCACTCATTTTGGTCCGTATGTAGTCACTTGTTGAAATCTCTAGAAAGACGAATAGAATATTTAGGAACGGAGGGAGTACACATACGAAGCAAAATGAGTGAATCTACACTCTAAAATATGCCCGTTTGAAATTTGTAAAAAGACAAATATTTAGGAACGAAGGAGTATAATTTTGTGCATGGCACATGGACCCAGATGATGAAGAGACTTCTGGCAATGCTATCAAGCTTCTATCATTTGTTTACATAATTGGCGTACTATACAAATAATTTTCCAGCGACATGAAATTGTACAATGGTGTGAGCTTTCAGCTTTGTTTCGCGTGTCTTGCCATCGATGCTCTTTCGAAAACAATAAAAAACTAACTTCCTTGCTAATGCATGCCAATTATTAGCAGATCAGAGCTAATAATTACATCACAACTGAAGACAGAGTTGTGAGAAGGTGTTAAATTAAAATTGATCCATGCTTTCATTGGCAGCAACCTCCCCCCAGCTCTGTCTAAATCAACAAGGCATGTTGGGAAAAAAAGTAGCTGTCTGGAGCATGCAACATTCCAATCATTTTGTGCAGTTCCACTAAAATAGAGCTGAGTGTCCCTGTTCCAAAGATATTAAGTGTGATTACGATAATAGAGGACTGCTGATGAAACAATAAACACACAAATAGAAGCCGGTCACCTTTGCAGTCTCTCTTAAGACTAACTAGTTGGAGAAGATTAAGCTCGGAGTTGGATGAGGAGGATAGAGCAAAACCAATCCCCCTTTGTGCAGTCGCACTGAAATGTAGAGACGTTGCCCGTGTGACATTTTATTACAACTGCACAAAACACTCTTAAGAAAAAAGTGATTTGTGCAGTTCACCAAAAGGTCGCAATAGCAACAAGGTGAAATGGATAGCCCTGTTTTTAAAAAAGAGGTAGAAAGGAAATAAATACTGGCCAATAACAGTTGATGACACATGCGACGACAAAAAAGAAGCATATTCCTTGTCCTAAGGGAAGATAACAACACGGTTGTGTTTGTCTAAAACGGTGTGAGGACGAGAATGCAATATGGAAAGTACGCCGGACGAGCTACGTTTTGGGCAAAGAACTATGGAAGATCCACATGCAGCGATGTGGGAAGACAGGTAGTGGAGCAAGGCCAGAGGGGATACCTGGAGGTCGTCGGGATGTAACTAGGTGAGCGGCGGCGGGCGGAATCTGCGAGCAGGTGGCGTAGGCCCTGCCGCGCCGGAGCTTGGTCAGAGAGAACGGCGTGTACCGCAGATCGGGACGTGCTGCCTCGGCACCGTCGAACAGAGAAACGATGCACTTCCTCACTTTCCCCCAGAGGACGCGATGCGGCCGGATCAATGACCAACGGTGAGAGAGAGAGAGAGGCCACCGCACTCCCTTTCCCCCGGCGGACGGGATGCAGCCGGATCAGTGACCAACGGTGAGAGAGAGAGAGAGGCCACCGCAGCCTTGTGTGAGATACTCTGAAGAGCGACAAACCAGGCAGGCAGGCTCCATTGTATATAGTGAGCGGACTACCTTTTTCTCCATAAAAATCGTTTTATATTATGTGTACGTGCCATTGAGCGCTATAACTTTATTTAAAAATAACGCGGCAACGTGTCAAGTCGAACTTTGTTTCGTGCACGCGTGGTACACGACCTCCCTAGGTAAACAACCGCTACGGGCATTCAAATTAGCATGTGGGCTGCCATTTCATAAAGAAATGAGCTCCACTGTGTACCCGCGCGGGTGTGGCTGGGCACGAAGCGTGAGTACGTGCACGGTGCACCTATTCTCTTCGTGTATACGTACACCACCTACGTGGGGTTGTGTGAGAGAGATACAAACCTAGAGAGATATAGTGTGTGGGTTCTTGAGAGTTTTTTTTGGGGCGGGGGGTCAATCAAAAAATGTAACATATGCATGTGTGTGAAATAGAGTCCTGGATATAACATATATATAGAGGGGACGATCCACGAGAAGAGAGTGGAGGTATCATTGGCTTGAGGTGTCCATAGAATCGAAGAGAGGGGTGATGTGTGTGTGTGTGCGCGCGCGCGATCGATAAAGAGTGCCATCGAATTTGTGTGTGCCCACGTCAAAGATATAGAGTGGCTGGCCTACTAGAACGTGAGATGGGACATGTGCAATTTGTCTCTGTGGCATGGATACCTACCTGCAGCGCTCAACTATTGGTGTGTGGTGGGGGAAGAGGGAGGCCCAATTAACTATAGAGGTACAATGGCTGGTATATGTGTGGAGGAGGAGAGAGGCCTACCTCATGTATTAAGGAGATCGATCTGCCTCATGTATTAAGGGAGATCGATCGGCATCCATGCATATGTGCAGGAGAGGAATAAGGTTAGGAGAGAGACAGAGCTAGAGTGTTGGAGGGGGTGGTAGTGGAGTTGCTTCTAACAAATGGTGGGATAGGCTTGCTAGACAAACGGAGGGCACACCCACAATATCAATAAGAGAGGAGATGGCTGCTTGTTGTCTGTGCACGTGTGTGCGAGAGACGGGTCAGGAGGCATGCTCGAATGATGAGGGGGGACGATGTGGCTTTGGTAAGCAGACGTAACTACATAGGAAGATCAATCGCCCTTTGTTAGAGAAAGGAGAGACATAACTTGTGAGGTACATCGATCGATGGGGGGGGGGGTAGTTAAAGTCGATCTAGGTATAGTTGGGAGATCGATCGGTATACATGCATGTGTGTGTTAGAAGCAAATGAGGCACGAGGAGAAGGATAGAGAGAGGGATGCATGTAGGAGGTGGTACGAGAGGTATACTATATCGAGGGGGGAGGAGTGTGCAAGTACGAGAACGATGAAAAGAGTGGTGAGAGTGAGGCATGGACGGTGACAAGAGAAGAGGGGAAGCTTGTGTTTGTGCTCACACCTGGCTAGAGAGGCATATCAATCGACGTGTGGCATAAAGAAGGAGCTGGGGGGCCTACACACACCGTGGGTGAACGACCTAAAGTGAAAAGACGAATTTGCGCGATGGAGCTAGAGAATGCTGAGGGAGGGTGAGAGGGATGCGGGCGTGTGCATGCACAAGAGAAAGTTAGCGCTAGCTACAAAGATAAGAGGGTTGTGTGGGTGTAAAAGACAAATAGAGATCATATATACTTCATTATAAGAAGTGAATTCGGATATTTGAAGAATTTATCATAGTGTTTCAAACCGACGCATGTGTGATAATATATAATAGTGATACACATGGTGTGGTTATGAACATGTTATACTACATTTAATATATTTTATCTCCACTCTTATAAAAAACAGAGTTGTTGATGATGGTGTGCCTGCCATCCTGCATTATGGGCCGTCCGATTTATATCTGGTGGATAGCAAGGAAACTATGATGGTTGAAGTTGGCAACAATCATGATTGTAGATTCTTATTGAAATAGAGAAACGAATTCAAATTTAGTTCGAATTGCAGCGGTAGTATAGACATTTGGAATGAACTCAAATGTTGGTATGAGTAGGTTACATGCATTATACAACAAGCGAAAAAATTTAATCGGACATAACATGGATTCATACTCCCTCCTTCCATCTATATAGGGCGTAATGAGATTTTTAAGACCGCCTTTGACTATTGACAAGATTAATAGTACATGACATGCACAATGTGAAAATTATATCATTGAAAGAACCTTTCACAGACGAATTTAACGGTGTGATTTGTGTAAGTTGCATGTCATATATCATTGCTCTAATATTTGGTCAAAGTTAGCATCGAAAAACGCATTAGGCCCTATATAGATGGAAGGAGGGAGTAGCTTTGAATAGCATTTGTATAGTAAAACGGGGCAAGACTCTCTCTTTGTGTGGTGTGAATAGTTTTATTTTTTTCGTTTTTTTGGTCGAGGGAAGTGCGAATTGATTTGGTACGTACAAGTACAATATTACTACACGTTAGGCTTGTCCCTAAAATTCAACCCGCGTCTTGTTATATCCCGAAAATTTAGATATCGTGCTCCCAAAACTGGCGCCTTCACAACCCACGCCTTGCTATCCCGAAATTACAACGCGCGCGAAAACTCCCTCTAGCTGCCAAATCCCGACACGCAAAATCCCCCTTCTAACCCTGAGCCAAAAGGGCCGCTAGTTCAAATCGGTGGGGGGTACTTTTGTAACACACCCTACATTTTGGACAAGCGCGGCCCTAAGTCATGCTTCAACCCCTCCCATCGCCCCCTTTTCGCCATTTGAAATCTTAGGCCGCCATAGCCTCTCCGCTCCAGCCGCGAAACCCCACCCTCCTCCGTCCGCCACGTCACCGCTGCCCAGCCGGAACCTCTTCCCCGACGACGTCGTCCACCGCAACAGCTCGACGTCCCTCATCCACCTCCCAGATGAGGATCCTCATCCATCTCACCGTCCTGCCGATTCAGCCGCCCCGTCCTCCACCTCCAAGGAGCTGCTCCGATGATCGCCTCGTCTATCGCGGATGCTCCATCCCCACAGCGCCGCCTTAACCTGCTCCAGCGGAACCGCAGCATCCTCACCGACTCCTCGGATGAAGCCGAGGCCTACTCGGCGCCACCAAAGAGGTTGTACACTCATCGCATCGCACCTTCTCCAAAACTCGACCTCCCGGCACCGACGGTGCTCCATCCCACACCCCCATGGAGCGGCTACCTTGAAGCCGGCGCTGCGGATGACATCTCCATGGCGGCTCTCCCCCAGTGCGAGGCCCCTTCGGCGGCGGTGTCCATACCAGCCGGATCTGCTGCTACTGCTCCGGCTCTCGCTCGCTCACTCGCGCTGCTGCTGCTCCGGCTCTCGCTCGATCGCTCGCTCGCCCAACTGCTGCTGCTGCTCTCCCCCTTGCTTGTGCTGCTACTCTGCTTCGATTAAGCCACACTTCAGTCGACTGAATCGACTTTTGGGTCAGTCGATTTTTAGGGGTTGGGGGGGCTCGCCAGAGTTAAGGAAGAACCACCCGCAACGGGGACGGGGGCTCGCCGGAGAGGTACCCCACTATCTATCTTAGTGTTCAGGGTGGGGCGGGGGGGCTAGAGGGCTGGCCGGGGCGGCGGTAGCGAGTTGTTTTGGGGCGGCGAGGCAACGCTGGGGCCGGCGGTTCAGCCGGTGGTGGCTGGCGGCTCAGGGGGGTGCAGGTTGAAGATGAACTGCAGGCCCTCCCTAAACTACATGTCAAGTGCCACTCTGCTACCATTGCATTCAGTTTCGACAGTAGCATTCAGATTCCACAGTAAATTTCAGTTTCGATAGTTAAGTTCAGAGTCAACTGTTTTTACCTCATCTGTTGTAGTCAGGTGGTCTTTGGTGATGTTAATTTTACATCCATTTTACATCATCTATTGGAGATGCTATTAGAATCCCACTTGAGATTGATGATGTCTGTCTTGTGCTGCTTCAGCCTTGATGTCTTACGGCTCACCGGAGCTGCTCCAATGACAGAACGATCCATCACAACAGAGTAGTGCCTTGGACGCCGTCTACAGATTCCTCAGATCTTCCTCCACACCTCCGACAGCCACCTCTGCCTCAACTGCTTCAGCGACCAACCCAATGATGCTGAGGTCGACACGGCTACGGCAAAGAGGTTGTACACTTGTTGCATCACTTATTACTATACATTCACGTCGATCCATTAGGGCTATTTTGGTTCAACGAAAAAACGTCAATCCACTGGTTGTTACCATCACTCTAAATTTCTGCATGCTCTCCTTACATAATATCACCATATTTTTTTCGTATGCATGTCATATATTGTACACAGTCATGCTGAACATGTAGAGAAAAAGAGAAGAGTTTTGTGCGGCAATACAATGTCATGCAGACATCGCTCCATGGTGGGTTCAAAGGCAAACCCTCCCCACCCCTCTCCAGATTGTAATCTAGAGGAAGATATCTGTTCTGAGGCGGATTCAGACGCCGGTGACCACTCCTATTTACCCCCCAAGGTGTTTGCTCTACCTTGGCATGATGGTGTTAGTCATATCATGCATATGTCGCCTTGCAGTGCCTACTTTTGACATCATATATGTCATCTGCTTAGTTTATACATGTTCTGTAATGCCGCCTGTTTAGTTTCTATATCATATATGGGAATTATGCAGTCTCATGTCTTTTAGCCAGCCATAATATATGTGAAATGTGCAATGCCATCCTGTTTAACCGGGCATCATATATTTGAATGATATCTTGCCTATCCTTTTCTTCATTACATTTCCATTTGTCGACAATGTTTGTACATTAAACTACTCTTCCCGTGAATCAGCAATTTGGGTGGGAGATGGAAAAATCTGGAGTGAAAACAAGGCCTTCAGAGCAGACAGTGCTACCTGTCAAAGCAGATCTCTTGTTGGGTCCCGATAGCTCCTCAGAGATGGATTCAGAGACAGATGACCAGTCCTATTCCCCCACTGAGGTGTATGCTCTAACTTGGCACGGTTATACTGCTCATATCATGCATACGGTGTCCTTCATTGCATAGTTTAGACATCATATACACAATATTCAACACCATGATCTTAGTTCAGACATCATATCAAATGCCCTCTATTTAGCATATAAATCACATATGTGAATTAAATGATGCGATCCTGATTACTTAGATAACATGTAGGTGAATTATGTCATGCGATCCTGTTTAGTTATTCATCATATCTTTAAATTATGTTATGCTATGCTATCCAGTTCAGATAGACATCATATATGTGAAATTATGTCATGCTATCTGTTTTAGTTAAACAATATACATATCAACTATTTCATGCCCTCTTTTTTCCACACTATCTATTGCATCTGTCTCTCATACAATGTCTATACATTCAACTATGTTTCCTGTTTATCAGCCATTTGAATTGGAGCGGGTGATTCCAGTATCTAGCGGACTAAAAACACAGTCTTCAAATAAAACAGTGCTACCTCTTGGTGGAGATAGCACCCCGGTTGTACATGCACAAGAACCAGCCCTACCACACATAACCCAAACTCTCACAGATTGTACCCCTACTACGATGGACAAAGAACCAGCTTCTCCCAATCTAACCCCAACCCCAGCCGATAGTAACCCAATTCCTGTTGACACAGCACCATCTCCACCACAGAGCTCCCAAACAAGAGCAGTTAGTAAGGTAGCTCCAGTGCCCAAAGGGCTAGTACTATCACGGCGAACCCCAACTCCACCAGTTAGTACGCCTATTCTTGTGGAGGAAGCACAACCAACTAGTCGTAGTTTAGCATCTATCGCATTTGATGTTGTTAAATCGTATGTGTGTATCTTCCCATCTTGGAAATATTATACTGAAGATGAAGGAAAATGCCAGTTGCAGGTGTTTGTCTAGGAGTTATGTGTAAGTAATGTTATTCATGGCAATTACTTTGCTTCGTCCCATACATCCTACCTCCATGATGGTTATAATACAACAAAATTTTCCCATATTTCTCTATAGAGAAGGACCGATTTGGAAGCTCAGGATGAGGTAACCTGTGATAATACCTCTGCTATCTTCAAGAATGCTTGGTGGCAGTATCGGAATTACCTGAAGAAAACGTACTTCACCGGCAAAGAAACTCATCAAATTCCCTTACGTTCTCCTAAGACACATTTACTGGACGATGATTGGGAATGCCTTGTTCTGTACTGGTCCTGTTGGGGATATTACTACTGGGCGTAAACCGGCCTATCTGGGCCAGGTTAACTTCGTCAGTAGTTAAGTATGTTAAAGCCCAAGAAGGCAGATGAGGGCTCAAGGCCCGTGGTCGGTTCAAGGCCTGTAGCCGTAAACCGGCGTTGGTAGTTAACTTGTATTGTAAGTTAGGAATAAGTAGAGACCAAACCAGACACATCTATGAGCCGGTATTGGGACTCTGTGAACCGACGGGCGTCACCTGTGTATATAAGGGGACGACCCGGTGGCGGTTCAAGGACAACAGACAACAACTCGGGACATAGGCGAAGCTTGTTTGCTCCCTAGTCATCGAAACCCCATCAATTCCGTCACAACTAGACGTAGGCTTTTACCTTCATCGAAGGGGCCGAACTAGTATAAACTCTCTTGCGTCCCTATGTCCGCTTTAACCCCTTCAAGCTAACCTGTGGCGATGGCTCCATGACTAAGTCCTTTCTCTAGGACATCTGCCATGACAAAACCACGACAGTTGGCGCCCACCATGGGGCTATCGCACGATGGTTTCAAGTTCTTGGAGGGCCGCTTTGAAGGACTCAAGGGCTACGCCGTGGGTCGGATGACTAAGAGTCGTCGCGGCAAGCTCTACATCGATGATGCAGGCTGGGGCCCCGAGGCCGGCTCAGTTGAGTACGGGTACCGGGTCCCCTTTGGTGGCACACACGTTTTCATCGGCAAGATTGGAGAACCGGGCCCTGAGCCGGATATCTGCACCGACCTCGTCGAAACGGCTCAGCGTGCGCGGTCTGCCCGGGTTAAACCGGCCATGAAGCGTGCCTTCGTGGGAGTCATCCATGGAAGAGGTCATGAGGACGGATCGGGATCTGGAGGCGAGACCGTCATTTACTCCGGCGATGAGTCATCTGGAGAAACCGAATCTCTTTATCAGCTACAAGATGGCCGGATTGGGGGCTGTTCCGATGGTGACAATATTCTGGACCCCTCTGATCTACCCAACCGAGTTGGAATATTCATGGCTGGCACGCAAGCAGCACTTCATTCTTCGACTGCTGCGCCAATAACCTCCGATTCAGCAGCGGCGACAGCTGCTGGGGCAGGGAGCTCTGCGCACCCGCTGGCTCAAGTTCTATCAGATCTATTTGATGCATTGGCTGTGCTTATGGCAGAGGCTAATCCGGCGGATCAGGAAGTCCACAACGCGGAGATTGCAAAGGTGAAGGAACAGATCACCCAGGCCAAGGCGGACCTGGCAGCTGAGGATGCCAGGATGACCGCAGAGCGGGCCGCTTTAGACGCACAAGCCTACAGGCTCATGTTGGACCAGAACGCGTCGCATGAAGTCATGAAGAGGAAGTACCGATCCCGTTTGCCTTCGGTTTTCGAGGCCAGAGACCTTTTCAACACCCTAGGAGCAGGAACCAGTAATCCGCTGGAGGTACACCGGACGGAAGCCCCTGCGACCGGCGCGCCGGTTCAGCCCCGTCGGATGGATCTGCCTCGTCAAAATACTGTTATACCTCAGGCTGTTTCGACACCTCCAGGTCACTACTCCAACCCGATGGACAATCTCGTTGCCGCTGCTGCACGGCTGGAGGCCATTCCAATTGAAGGTGACTCGCCGCAGGAAGTAGAGACGCGACGGGTCAAGGAGCTTCTGAGGACAGCTTTGGTCCAACAGGAAGCATACTCGTACAGCCGCGACCGGATCCACTCGACCCCCCGTCCAAGCCGGAGCTATAGCAGACATATGGATGAACCGGCAGTGTCGAGTAATGAACGACGTGGAGCACCCCGTGGCAACAACCCGGCGGGTGGTGCTGATAACGCTCAGGAAGTGGTGGACCGGGCCCAAGCGCGCAGGGAGGCCGAGTTAGCCGCACAGCATCAGGCTCGGCTGCTCACGCCGGTTCGTCCAACTATCTCAATCGAACCTGGTGTTACTTCTAGTTCTTTGGGGGTGCCTTGCCTTGTCCCTGCTTTACGCAATGTGCGCCTGCCCAAGGATTTCAAAGGCCCACGCAAAGTACCAAATTACACGGCGGATCAACCTCTAGAGACATGGGTGGGGAGCTATGAGATGGCCATGGAGATGCTTGATGTGGATGATGCGGCATGTGCGAAATACTTCACCATGATGCTTGAAGGAACGGCCCGTACTTGGTTAAAAAGCTTGCCGGCTAATTCTATCAGTTCATGGGCCCAATTATGAGCCCGGTTTATCAGCAATTTCAAGGATACATGTAAACAGCCTATGTCGATAGTGGACTTAGCTGCCTGCGTCCAGGAGGAAGGAGAATCGACGACTCATTGGGTGCACCGGGTTTCACAAGTGTTGCATTCATCAGACCGCATCAACGCTGACACCGCAGTATTAACCCTAGAAGGCAACTGCCGGTTTGGGCCCCTAAAGCTGAAGCTGGGACGTATGAAGCGTCATTGCACTGACATGGGGACCCTCATGGCCGCTTTGGTAAAGTATGCTGATTCTGATAGTACCAAGGATCTTGAATCTGATGATGACAAGGCAGGGAAGGGAAAGAGAAACAACAACTCCAAAGGTCAGCAGCATCACTGGGCAGGCAATGGTGGTGGAGGCAAGTGTAAAGTGGATGGTAACATGGACTTTGTGGCTAATACCAATGCGCAGGACAATGGCCAGCGACACAAGGGTAAACCTAAAAATCACAGTGGGGCTCCCAACCCTAACCCGGACCGCCTAAACTATCTACTGAGCCAGCCCTGTCCAACACATGGGACGAAGGAGGCGCCAGCAAACCACCTTTGGAAGGATTGCTTCGTTATGCAGGAGTTCAAGAATTCTAATGCTTTCCGGTATGATCATGGCTCTGGCGGTGGCTCAGGATCCGGGCCGGGTTACGGTGGAGGAAATTCCGGTTTAGGATTTAATGGTAATCCGGGCGGACATAATAATCAAAATAGTCAGAACAACCAGGGTGGTTACAACCAACAGCAGCAACCATCAGGTTACCAGAGCAACCCAAAGCAGTTGAGTAGTGGGCAGTACCATATCTTCACCACTAGCTTGGACAAGCGAGACCGGAAGGTTCAGAGGCGGGCGGTCAACTCTGTTGAACCGGCCATGCCCCGTTATCTACGCTGGTCTGAACAGCCAATCATATGGAGCAGAGAGGATCGCCCTCCCCAGGTTGATAATCCGGGTCAATTGGCTCTGGTGGCGGCGCCTCAGGTGGGAGGTTACAAGTTCACCAAAGTGCTCATGGATGGAGGGAGCAGCATTAATATCTTGTACTATGAGACCTTCCGTCGTATGGGACTAACAGATAAAAATGTCAAACCATCTAATACGGTGTTCCACGGTGTGGTACCTGGCAAATCAACATATCCTGTTGGTAAGATAGCTCTGGAAGTGGCCTTTGGGGATGATCATGATTCCAGGTCGGAGACATTGACGTTTGAAGTGGTGAAAATCCAAAGTCCATATCACGCCCTGTTTGGGTGACCGGCCTACGCCAAGTTTATGGCACGACCCTGTTATGTGTATTTGCAGCTCAAGATGCCGGGTCACAAGGGGACAATAACGGTTCACGGAAGCCGCAAAATCGCTTTGGAGTGAGAGGAGGGAGATGCGGCCTATGCAGAGTCAGTTTGTGCCACCGAGGAGCTGAAGTATTATAAGGACAATGTTGATCCGGCGGACATGACTCCATTAAAGAAGCCAACTACAGAGCATGATCCGGCCCTGAATTTCAAATCGGCAGCAGAAACTAAGCTTGTTGACTTCGTACCTGGAGATTCGTCCAAGCAGTTCGGCATCAGTGCCAACTTGGATCCGAAATAGGAAAGCGCGCTCATCGAGGTCATCCGTGAGAATCGGGACATTTTTGCATGGAAGCCCTCTGACATGCCAGGTGTACCGAGGCAACTCGCTGAGCACACCCTTAATGTGGATCCTAAAAACAAACCGGTGAAACAGTTCCTCCGCCGGTTTAACGAAGAAAGACGCAAGGCGATTGGAGAAGAGGTAGCCAGGCTCTTAGCAGCTGGCTTTATTGTTGAAGTTTTTTACCCTGAGTGGCTTGCCAATCCGGTGCTGGTCCTTAAGAAAAACGGCACCTGGCACATCTGTGTGGATTACACAGATCTTAATAAGGCTTGTCCAGCAGATCCTTTTGCCCTCCCCCGTATTGATCAAATTATTGATGCTACGACGGGTTGTGAGCGTTTAAGTTTTTTGGATGCATATTCTGGCTATCATCAGATCAAAATGGCAGTTAAGGACCAGGAGAAGACGACTTTCATAACTCCCTTTGGAGCCTTCTGCTATGTGTCTATGCCCTTTGGGCTCAAGAGTGCCCAGGCAACTTATCAACGGTGTGTACAAAATTGTCTTCACAAGTAGATTGGCCATAATGTACATGCTTACGTGGATGATATCATGGTTAAGTCCAGGTAGAAGGAGACTCTGATTGACGATTTGAAGGAAACCTTTGATAACTTGAGGACATACAAGATGATGCTTAATCCGGACAAGTGTGTCTTTGGTGTACCGGCGGGCAAGTTATTGGGTTTTCTGGTGTCCAACAGGGGGATTGAGGCTAATCCGGAGAAGATCACAGCCATCACCTCCCTGGCTAAACCGAAGTGTATCAATGATGTTCAACGCCTGGCAGGCCGGATTGCCGCGTTAAGCTGGTTTATCAATCGTCTTGGTGAGAAGGCAATCCCTTTGTATTAGATGCTGAAGAAGACGAATCAGTTTGTCTGGAGTTCCGCTACTGATGAAGCATTTGAAGATTTAAAGCGGCAATTGGCCAATCCGCCCGTGCTCGCCGCTCCCATTGACAAGGAGCCGTTACTGCTATATGTTGCTGCTAATGCTCGTGCGGTCAGCGTGGCTATTGTGGTGGAGCGAAAGGAGGCAGGTAAGGAGCATCCGGTCAACGTCCAGTCTATTATATCAGCGAGGTACTCATTGAGTCCAAGCAAAGGTATCCGCATTGGCAGAAGCTGGTGTATGGGGTTTTTATGGCAAGCCGAAAGCTTAAACAATACTTCCAAGGGCACCCAATTACGGTGGTCAGTTCTGCTCCTTTGGTGGATATCATCCAGAACCGGGAAGCAACTGGCCGGATTGCCAAGTGGGCTATAGAGCTTGGGCCGTACGGTTTGAAGTATGTGCCTCGAACGACGATTAAGTCTCAAGCACTTGTTGATTTCATCAATGATTGGACGGAAATGCAAGCACCTGAAGAAAAGCCGGATCACACATATTGGACCATCCATTTTGACGGATCCAGGCAATTGGGAGGATCGGGGGCTGGAGTCGTATTAACTTCCCCACGAGGTGATAAGTTTTGTTACGTTCTCCGCTTAATGTTCCCTTGTACTAACAATGCAGCTGAGTATGAAGCCTTGCTCCATGGTCTCCGGATGGCTAAGGAGATGAATCTAAGTCGAGTTAAGTGCTTTGGTGACTCGGACCTTGTGGCTCAGCAAGTATCTGGCACTTGGGACTCCAAGGACCCACTCATGGCAGCATATCGTCGTGAGGTGGATATTGTTGCAGGTCACTTTAAAGGCTATCAGGTGGACCACGTGGACCGGCGGAAGAATGAAGCGGCGGACGCTTTAAGCCGGCTGGGCTCTCAGCGCAAATCGGTCCCGCCCAATGTTTTTTTGGATGTGCTGCACAACCCGTCGGTCAAGATCCCTGGTGAAACGGATTTGGCTATTCCTGATCCGGAGGCTCAATTGGTGGCAGCTCTTCATGTTATTCCGGATTGGACGCTTCCTTACCCGGCGTACAAGAACTGGGGCGAGTTACCAGAGGATGAGACTCTGGCCCGACAGATAATCCGGCGGTCCAAATCCATGACTATTATCAACGGCGAGTTGCATCATTGCAGTGTGTCAGGGGCGTTTCAGCGCTGTGTGTCTCCTGAAGAAGGCCGTGAAATTTTGTGTGAGATCCACGAAGGAGATTGTGGTCACCACGCCGGTTCAAAATCGCTGGTGGCTGAAGCGTTTCGCCATGGCTTCTATTGGTTAACTGCTCATGCTGATGCGGAGGATCTGGTCAGACGATGTGATGGTTGCCAAAAGTTTTCAAGACGTGCTCATGTGCCGGCTCAAGAATTGAGAATGATTCCAATTACTTGCCCGTTTGCGACTTGGGGGCTGGATATGGTTGGGCCTTTCAAAAGGTCCAATGATAAGAAGACCCACCTCCTGGTGGCGGTTGACAAGTTTACAAAGTGGGTGGAGGCAGAGCCTGTTAGCAAGTGTGATGCGGCCACGGCGATTCAGTTCATCAAAAAAGTGATTTTCTGGTTTGGCTTTCCACACAGTATCATCACAGATAATGGTACCAATTTGTCCAAAGGTGCCATGAAGGAGTTCTGCGAACGGGAGCACATCCGGCTCGACGTTTCATCGGTGGCACACCCACAGTCCAATGGTCAAGCAGAAAGGGCTAATCAAGAGATCTTGAGAGGCATCAAGCCCCGACTAATGGTTCCTTTGCAGAGAACACCGGGTTGTTGGGTAGAAGAGTTACCATCTGTGTTATGGAGCATCAATACTACACCCAACAGATCAACAGGATACACACCGTTCTTCATGGTTTATGGAGCGGAGGCGGTTCTCCCCAGTGATATCCATCATGATTCACCCCGTGTGGCGGCTTATGTTGAAGCGGACAATGAGACAGCACGACAAGACGCTTTGGACCTGTTGGATGAAGAACGTGACATAGCAGCTGCCCGCTCGGCGATTTACCAACAGGATCTTCGTCGTTATCACAGTCACCGAGTCAGAACCAGAACCTTTCAGGAAGGAGATTTGGTGCTTCCACTCATCCAAGATCAGACTGATATGCATAAGCTATCCCCACGTTGGGAGGGGCCTTTCTTGGTCAGCAAGAATCTGCACAACGGGTCATACTATCTGATCGATATTCGAGAGCATAAAGACTCACGTACATCAGAGGAGGAGACCAACAGGCCGTGGAACATAGCTCATGTTCGGCCTTACTATACCTGAGCCATTGGCTCTACTTATGTACATATTACGACGATGTATATATTCTGATTAAATATAATAAACCGGAACCTCAGCTAAAGCGGGGTATCTGTTCTTTTACATCATGTGTGGTTACACGGAGTTGTTCTAAAGCGGCCTCCGGTTTACCCCTTGAGTTAGCTTTTCAAAAGCATCATGTTATATCACTTGGGGGCTTGGTCGTGTCCGAACCAATGCAATACCTCTTGATAGGCGAGAGCCACCAGATCACTTGGGGACTTGGTCACGTCTGAACCAGTCATGCCTCTTGATCGGCCTAAGGCCACAGAATCACTTGGGGGCTTGGTCGAACCCGAACCATTGCCATGCCACTTGATCGGCATAAATGCCACGGTTTCATTTGGGGACCTGGCTGACTTGAACCATAGCTACACCTATCGGGAGCTTGGTCGTGTTCGACCATGGTAACGCCATCTGATCAGCTCAAATAAGCCTCTTTTTGCAAACGGTTTTGTCATTACCTTTGCTTCACATTTTTCTTTGAAAGATATTTCTTTCTTTTTATTGCGTTTTTTTAAACCGACAAAGTTTTAAGCCGGTTTAAATTGTCAATTGACGAAACACGGTTCATTTTAATCCGGAGACTATTTGCCCGGTTTGATTTTTTTGTTAACATCCTATTATGGAGTAACACGGTGTTTATTATAACCCGGCACGGTTTACATGGTAAACCGGCATCATATATATATAGGAGCTGCTATCTCCTCCAATAGTGTGGGTTTATAAAACTCCGCTTCAGGATTGGCCAAGCCAACTTCACGCTCAACGATGGCAGGTATTATGTATCTCAAAAATTTGGTCATATACTTAAAAATTTCGGATGTTTTGATTTCATGTATGCAGACATCATATTCCGCCTGACGGTACAACCGCGGTGGCACTTTAAGATTTTTTATTGCAGAAAGTACTTTGGAAAGTTCATCACCCAAAGGAAGAGCAAGTTGCAGTAATTATGCACGAAGGCATATCAACATCAAAAGTATCAGCTAGCCTATTACAAGGCAACACGGTGCCCACAATAAGATCATTGTTTTTCGCAAGGGAGAAGCAGTTTTAAACTGGCTTCCGGTTCAAGCTTGGTCACCAGCCTAGCCTGATGGTTGTGGATCATCCCGCGCCGCTTCAGCTTCAGTTTCTCTACCCAGCGGCTAGAAATCAACAGTTGTCCAGTCGATTCCCATTAATGCTTGAAAGACAGCTTCATCATGGATCAGCAATGACGGGTCAATATCGGGAGCATAAGTATGCTTATGGATTGGAGGGATAAGATTTTCCGCTTCATGAATTGGTGCAGCTATTCGCTTGTTTTGATTGTCGTATTGGGCTTGATAATGAGACAAGTCTGCTTCTTCAGCCAATTGACAAGCTAGCGGACGCACCTCCCGGTTTATTGCTCGCAGATCCGCTTCACTAAACTCCGACCCGTCTTCCTTCAAGCTGGGATAGCCCTGAGCCGCTTCAATAGGATCAAAATCCGGCACCCAAGCTTTTGCCCGGATTAAGGCATTGATCGCACCGGTTCGAGTAGCAGATTTCTTCAGCTCTTCAACCCGGGCAGGAAGCACCGACAGTTTCATCAGAGTGTCCTGAATCAAAGTGGGCGCCGGCTTGTTGTGGGATGCAGTACAGATGATCCGCTGTGCACCAGTGTACAGTTGTTCGACCAACGTGTAGGCGGCTTTCAATTTCTTCCGCGCATCTGACCCCAAGTGACCAATGCGTGTCCCTGAAATATCATAAAGGGTAAACAAACCAGCAGCTCTGTAAGACGGCAGAATCAATTCAGAAGTCAAACTGTCTTACCAAAGATAGCAGTGTTCATGGCATGCACGTGCCGCTTTATGCTGGTTAGTTCATCCGCCACCGGTTTTAGTGCAGCCTCGGCATCTTCTGCTCGTTTGATTAAAGTGGATTTTTCAGTGGCCCAATCCGCCCGCTTCTTCTTGAAGCTCTCCTTAAGCTGTTCCATGGCGCTTAAAGCGCTGGTTAATTCCTCTTTTGCTTTGGAGGTTTCAGCTTGTTGGGATTTCAGATTATCTTGGAGGTCGGTGACTTGGCTTTCTTTCGTCTTCAGCTCAGCCTGCATGCAGACAGTTATATGATTCAGCAAAACGGTACAAGGATTGAAGTACCAACCACATAACAAGTTATGCACTTGGCACTTGGGGGCTAATGCATATTCGATCTTCATCTTTCAATTGCTTGCAAAGTCCCAAGATCAATACAAGTATTCAACTTGGCACTTGGGGGCTAATGGCTATTTGCTCGTATATATTCTGATGCGGCGATCTCAATTACTTAAAGTCCTGGTTTAACTACGCTAAGTTGAACCGGCCCTTGGGGACTACATCAGCGAATTTCAAAGCATTAAGATTTATATTAGTAAGTCCCGGTTTGAAAGAAGATTACAAACCGGTCCTCGGGGGCTAGGAGCGTCAACAAGAATTGAAATATACAAACAGGAAAGAGCATATGGAAGTTACCTCATATTTATCTTTCATCATATTAACCAGACCGACTTCATAGTCACGACTGTTATACAGCCGGTTCAGGTAGCCGGAATGGATATCTTGGGCGTTCAGAACAGCGTAAGTCGCCAGATCAGCATTCCACTTGCCTTTGCCAAAGGCAGCAAATTCTTCCTTGGCAGAATGTTTGGACAAAGCGACAGGATTGCTTGGCTCTGTATGGCCAATGCCAGTAATGACAACCTCATCATCCTTGGTATCGCCGGTTTGCACTGGGGCTGTTGGCTTGTCAGTAGGCTTTGTTGGACCGGTGGATTTCTCAATCCGGATGGAGCTTGTGGGCTGATTGACAGGACTTGAGGTATCAATAGGTCTCTCTTCAGCAATAATATCGTCGTCTTGCTGCGGCGGATCATTGGGTATATCCTCAGGAATAGCCGCTTCAAGATCTGGTGTTTTGCCTGGTTCAAGGACGGCATCCTCTTCGGCCGCTTTGTCCAGACGAGCTTTCTTGCTTGGCCTAGGCTTGGCCCTGAAAGGAATAACAAAATCAAATACAGCTTATGTTCCAAGGCGATGTGCTACAAATATTATGATAAGTATAGCTTACCCAAGCACCGTTTTGAGCGGTGGCAGCTGAGTAGCCGATGACTCGCCAGAGGATGAGTGTGAAGTAACCTGGTAATCGGAGTCAGATGGATTAAGAGGTTGACGAAAGCAGGCCTCTTTAGGACAAGCACTGACAAGCAAATTAGAGACCTCTGAACGGCGTTTCCGAACCAGACTGTTCGGTAAACCGGCAGAGGTAACTACCTGGCCGCTATGCCGGGTTGTGCGACGAGCTTCGTGCTGTTGGGTCTTCATAAGAAATTTGGGATCCAAATAAGCAAGAGGATGAGAAAATTTAACTTTCCGGTTTGCCTGAAGGATTTTTAGGGAAGCCAAAGGTTCTGAATCGGAAGAGAGAATAATTACCTCTGCAGCATCAGCATGGCTGGCTTCGGCATCATCCTGACAAATATCATCATCAATAAGACGCATGAAAAATAAGCCAAGTGAGTCAAGCCCTACCTCAAGGTCCGGATTATCCACATCATCATCAGGGGCCGGATTAGAGGATGCAGTGGTTCTTTTCCTGTGGGCAGTCTTCTTCACAGCTTTAGTCTTTTGCCGGGTTGCTCTTTCCGGTTTGTCTGGTTTTTCTGGTTTCTCTTGCGGCAGTTTCTTGCTCCAAAATGGATCATTGCCCTGGTTACATAGACACTGATATTAAACAATGACCAGATATATCAATAGCAGATTTAGCAAAAAGAAAAATCAAACTCTTACAGCTAGCGGTTTGTTGGTGGCACAGAAGGGAAGCAGACCGGTCTTAGCACAGATGTGTTCCGGTTCATTCAACATCTTATTCACAGCCTCTGTGATTTCTTCATTGGTGAGCTGGATGTTGGAATGTCGCAGTGGGTCATCAACACTGCTAGTATACTCGCACATCAAACCGGAGCGCTGACTAAGGGGCAGTATGCTCCATGATATCCAACAGCGGGCGAGATCAACCCCTGTTAAACCGTTGGCCATAAAGGCTCTGAGCTTCGACAGTTGAGGAGCATATTTGCTTCTCTCCTGGGCAGTCAACCTTTGCGGAAAGGGGTGTGTATTGCTGAGCCGCTCCGGACGAAAGCCAAGAAATGGATTTTCACCAGCAGGGGAGGTGTCTTTGCAATAGAACCATGTTTGACTCCACTCTTTGGGGTGGCTGTGCAGTTTGGCATGAGGGTATGTGACCTCTTTCCTTTTCTGAATCGCCACGCCACCCAATTCAGTAAACTCAGTATGGCGGTTTAGATGGAAACAGTCTCTGAACAATTCCACTGTGGGCTCCTCTTGAAAGAACACCTCACAGAGCACTTGGAAGTGACACATGTTTGTAACAGAGTTGGGGCCAGTATCTTGTGGATGGAGTTGAAAATCGGCTAAAACGTCCCGGTAAAATTTAGAACCGGGCGGCTTAAAGCCCCGGGCTAAGTGATCTACGAAAACGACGACCTCTCCTTCTTGAGGTGTGGGAGGGCATTCTTTGCCAGGAGCCCTCCAATGGATGGTATCTTTGCTGCCTAAGGTGCCGATCAGGACTAAATCGTCCAGTTGAGCCTCTGTGACGCGAGAAGGAACCCAGTTGCACTCATATACTTGCTTGGCCATGATGAAATCTACAAGGTAGATGATCCCGGTTCAAAAATGCATTGATTAAGGTACATTGGTATGTGCAATGTTAAACCGGAGACAGATCTATCTAAACCGGAGTTTTATGAAGCAACAACATCTGGCGGTTCAACAAGGGGACTAATGGTATATACCGGTTTGGCAATTTTTTCTACAAAGTTAAACTGCCTGGTCTAAACATTGAAGCAGATGAGTAAGTTTACAGAAACAGATTTCACAAGACTTCTCTACAGCAACGGATCTGAAGCAAGTTCAGAAAAGAAGGAAAATATTCAAGGTTCAAAAAAGAACATTACTAAATCAATGGGCAGAGATACATATGGATCTATGGTCTTGAGGCATGAAACTGAAGGTGGATGCTAAAACCTACCGCTACACAGAGCAAGGATTCACAGATGCATCTAGGAGCTATCATATGAACACGAAACAGGCGATGAACACTAGAAGAACATGAAACCCTAGAACAGATCTATGTTGAAAAGAACAGAAGACTTACTGAGATGAGAAAGACGCGGAAGGTTGCCGTGGTACTCTGGTGCGCCCAGGTTGATGCAGCGGCCAAGGTTGATGCAGAGGTTGACGGTGGTGGCGGATCTCCGAAGCTGGGCGACGCGAGGAAGACGAAGCAGAAGGGCACGGAGGGGAAAAAGAAATGACCCTTCGGTCCTATTTATAAGGCAAGGGACAGGAGTCAGGCGCGAAAATCAAGGGACCGAGGGTTTGGAAACAAAGATGTCGCCTTAATTGTCGCAGACCTATTAAGGTCCTTTATAACAGGTGACGTCACGCCGGTTTGCAACGACCAGAGAAGATGACATCACGGCGGTTCAACAAACTGCAAGAAGATATTGAAGATGAAGATTTTTGCTAAAGGATTGACATGAACATGTTCAAATCAATTTGGGGCCTAATGTTGGGGATATTACTACTGGGCGTAAACTGGCCTATTTGGGCCGGGTTAACTTTGTCAGTAGTTAAGTATGTTAAAGCCCAAGAAGGCAGATGAGGGCTCAAGGCCCGTGGTCGGTTCAAGGCCTGTAGCCGTAAACCGGCATTGGTAGTTAACTTGTATTATAAGTTAGGAATAAGTAGAGACCAAATCGGACACATCTATGAGCCGGTATTGGGACTCTGTGAACTGACGGGCGTCACCCGTGTATATAAGGGGACGACCCGGCGGCGGTTCAAGGACAACAGACAACAACTCGAGACATAGGCGAAGCTTTTTTGCTCCCTAGTCATCGGAACCCCATCAATTCCATCACAACTAGACGTAGGCTTTTACCTTCATCGAAGGGGCCGAACTAGTATAAACTCTCTTGCGTCCCTGTGTCCGCTTTAACCCCTTCAAGCTAACCTGTCGCGATGGCTCCACGACTAAGTCCTTTCTCTAGGACATCTGCCGTGACAAAACCACGACAGGTCCCGAACCAAGAATGTGGTAAGGTCTATGAGCTCATTTTCTATTTTTAAGTATTATATTCTTGCGTCTTACTGTACTCTGTTCAGGTAGAACAAGTGCCTAAACCTGAAGAACAACTGTTCTAATTTAAGATTCCATTGCTATCATAGTTCAAAAAAGCGCTAGGCGTTAATTGTGCGTTTTGCCACCGCCTTGCGCTTTACTGACCAAAGCGCATGCTTATGCGCAGTTATGCACAGATTATGCATAGTTATGCGCAATGCGTTTTGCCAACGCCTAGAGCCTAGGCACGCTTAAGCGCTCGCTTAGGCATGCCTTTTTTAACTCTGATTGCTCTGCTCTTGTATCACTGTATTTACTCATACAAAATTATTTTTAAATTGAAGGATCAAATCGAAAATCCAATGGCACAACAGGTATGTTCATGCATGTTTCTTTAACAGGTTTGCTCTTATCAATAGCTTTGTTGATCATTTCAATTTCAATTGTGTATGCAGTTGACTTTCATATCATGCACATTACTAGCATCACAACAGAGCCAATAGTGTTGTTGTACATGTAGACCCGTGGTACCCATCTGAAATCTTGTTGTGCCGTGTAGTTTCCCACGCTTTGTATTCTTTCACTGCTGCTTTGTCTTGAACTAATATGATTTGAACCGTGTCTCTATTTTGATTTGGCAAGACAATGAAGTGACCATAGGACATAGATATATGTTTGTTTGATGCTTTTATTATGTACTAGCACGTGGCAATAGAAGACTTGGTAGTTTAATCCTGTCCACCTTACTAATGAACTGGTTCACCGAAATGAGTTTCATATACTAGTACATCCTAAACTTGTTATGTATCTGCTTGTTTCTTCTTTTAGAATGCTGACGGAATATTGGGGAAGAGTGCCTTATTAAGCAATGGTAAAGGAAGTAATGCATATAAGGTTCAGGATAGTGGCACATCCTTGTTGGTCTCCAACAAAGCTGATAAAATAGCTAAGGAAGACTATCTTGAAGACAGCGAGACAACCCCAAAGTCCTGTCTTGGTTTAGTGTTTGAGTTACTGGCCACTACCACTTGCACAAGCTATTCAATCTCACTGTCTGAATCAGTTCGGTTTCTTGAGTCTCAACTACAAGCTGAAAGACATCGATCAGCTATGCTGCGACAAGAAGTGGAAGGACTGCGGAAGTCCCTGGAGCATTCAGATGCATACTTTCTGGTGCAACAGCAAGCGTTGGAGGATTTTAGCGCCAAACAGGACAAAGCTAATCAGCTTGCTAAGCTTATTGCCAGCATGGTGGATACCCAGGATAACATTTCTTGAGCTCTTCTGAAGTTGTTTCAGTTATGCTCTTGTTTTGCTGCCGTGTTTGTTTGCACTGGTGGCCAATTTTGATGGCCAGTGTATGTAATGTGCTGCTTTGTTCCCTATATTTGCACTGGTGGCGAACTTTGATGCCCACTGGATGTAATATGTGTAATAGCGGTAATAGGCTAGCGTTAATTGCTTGCTTATTTATTTCCTTATTGTCTTGTTTAGTTGTTTGGTTGTAGTCACTGCAGTTCTTTTTCTGTTTTTTTCTAGTGGCCACAATAGCCTATTTTTGGTAACTATGCCAAAATAATCATGGCAACACACGGACTGTTGTAACCATGGGCCTCCTGCAGGTCGTATGATCCATGGGCCTTCGTCCGGCCGTAGGATCCATCGGCCTTCTATACGGGCCTTAGTGTCCATGGGCCTTCTACGGGCCGTAGGGTCCATGTGCCTTCTACGGGCCGTACGATCCATGGGCCTTCTGCGGGCCATACTATCCATGGGCCTCATACGGGCCGTAGGATCCATGGGCCTTCTACGGGGCGTATCATCATTTCGCCAATCATGGGCCGTACTATTCGTGGACCATAACGGGCCGTTAATAGGCCGTATTTGATAACTCTATGAAAATAGCCCAACGGTTTTTTTGACATGAAAATGGCCCAACGTATTAACGGTCCGCAAACGGGCCGACTGTAACGATGGGCTGAATTTGGCCCACAAGCAGAAAATGACAGTAACGGGCCGTATGTAACCGAATGCTGCAAATGAGCCCAAGAACAAATGGGCCCTGAGAAGGCCGAAAGATAACTTGGGCTGGAAACGGCCCAATGGAATAACGGGCCGTTAATGGGTATAAAGTGATACACTGTTCATTACGGGCCAGTTTCACCACAGACCGTTAATGGGCCAAGAGTTACAAAGGTCCTCATATGGGCCGAAAGAAGTCATGGGCCACACATGGGCCGGAAGTTAAAATGGGATGAATCATATTGGACGGCCCAGATGAGGCTACCGGGCCTAATTCGGATAGGGCGTAACGGGCTGTAAATGAGCTATATGCGAACAGGTCGTTAACAGGCTTTCCGTGGGCCAGCCCGCCACCTTTGGACCAAGTCAAACGGGCCGGCCTTTTCACAGGAATGGGCCTCTGTTGGGCTGTGCCACGTGTCGCCGTATCATAGGCGCCTTCGGTCCAATGAGCGGATGATATATGTCCCAACGGTGAGCCGACACGTGTTTCCTCCAGCCAATGGTGATTTTACATGTGGAAAATCCCCATTGGTCGGGGCTGTTAACAGGTTATCGGATCCAAAACCCGACCCAATAGCTTAACGGCGTTCCGTTACGGTGGATGCCACGTGTCGGTCACCCTTGACGAAAGCACTTCTGTGATGCGCGATTTATCGTCATGGAAGTGGACACTTCCGTGATGATAATTTTGGTAATGTCATGGAACACTTCTACGACAGCACAAGTATGACTATCTTGATTCTGTCATAAAATCGTCATGGATGTACATGCATGACAAAAAACGTGACCTACTGTGACAAACATGTATCATCACGGAAGTGTATTTTTTTGTAGTGGGCTATACCAAGAAAATTAGCTATGCGGGTTGCATAAATTCCTCCAAAGAAATCTCCATTAAATCTATTAAGATGCAACCTACGTGCAACAATGGCTCCCAATTTATAAGATTTATCTCCTAACACAGCACTCCTAAGAATACTGAGGTCAGGGACACACATGTGACATGCCTCATCTTTACCATTAATGCATCTACCTATGAAGAGAGCAAAATAATGTATAGCAGGAAAGTGAATGCTCCCTATGGTAGCTTGTGTTATATCTCTAGATTCTCCCATAGTTATGCTATCAAGAAAATCTCTAAATTCAGATTTGCGAGGATCCCTTATACTACCCCATTGTGGAAGTTTGCAAGCAGTGGTAAAATCCTCTAAGTCCATAGTGTAATAATTTTCATAAAGATCAAACAGGAAAGCTGGAGAATTACGTGAAGATGAAAATTCAAACCTCCTCACAAAGGAACTAGTGAGATTGTGATACTGGCTGCACTTCTCTTCCTCAAAGCTCACAAGATCAGCGTTACGCAAATATGCGTTAAATTCTTCCTTAATTCCCGCTCGATCCATAAAGTTCTCAGAAGGCCATTCATAAGGATGCACTGGAGCGTCTCTTGGTGGCTCATCATCAACATCACAGATTGCAAGCTTGGGTCCTTGCTTCCTTGAAGAACCACCCTGGAACATTTTGCTAAGCATATTTCTTCCTCTGAAAAATTCTGAAAATTTTTAGTAACTTCAAAATAAAAGTGAACCAAACTCAATAATATTGATAGCAACTACTCATACAAGTGCCTAGAGCCTATATCATGCATCAAAACTACTTTTGACCATATAAATTTGACATGCAAGCTCAAGAACATGGTCACCTAGGCAGCACAAATTTGCAACGAATAAAGCACTAGAACAAAAACTAATTGGACCAATGGAGGAGTCACATACCAAGGAACAACCCCCAAGCAGTTTTGTGAGAGGTGCTTTGAGCAAGGAGATCGAAAATGGCAGCAAAATGAGCTTGGACTCAGGTTTGAGCTAGATATTCGTGTTTGGGGGAGGAAGAAGGAGTGTGTGGGTGAAAGGAAAAGTGGAGGAGGGCCACCGTGGGCCCACGAGGCAGGGGCGCACCCTCCACCATCGTGGGCAGGTGGTTGACCCCCCTGCTGTGTTCTCAGTGCCAAATATTCTCAAATATTCTAGAAAAAATCATATTTAAATTTCAGGGCATTTGGAGAACTTTTATTTTCGGGGTATTTTTATATTGCACGGATAATCAGATAACAGACAGAAAAATTCTATTTTTATTTTATTTAATAAAAATAACAGAAAGTAAAAGGAGGGTACAGAAGGTTGTGCCTTCTAGTTTCATCCATCTCATGATCATCAAAAGGAATCCACTAACAAGGTTGATCAGGTCTTGTTAACAAACTCATTCCAAATAACATGGAACCGGAGAAATTTCGAATAACACTATGTTACCTCAAGGGGATATGCACATCCCCAATAATAAGAATATCATATTTCTTCTTGACAGTATGAAGAGGAAATTCAAAACCTCCAAATATAATCGATGGGATTTTTCCAATAGAGTTGATACTATGAACTTGAGGTTGTTTCCTCGGAAAGTGTACCGTATGCTCATTACCATTAACATGAAAAGGGACATTGGTGCAGTCAATAACAGCCCCTGCAGCCCCTGCAGTATTCAAAAAGGGTCTTCCAAGAATAATAGACATACTATCGTCCTCGGGAATATCAAGAATAACAAAGTCCGTTAAAATAGTAATGTTTGCAACTACAACATGCACATCCTCACAAATACCGACATGTATAGCAGTTGATTTATCAGTCATTTGCAAAGATATTTCAGTAGGTGTCAACTTATTCAAATCAAGTCTACGATATAAAGAGAGAGGCATAACACTAACACCGGCTCCAAGATCACATAAAGCAGTTTTAACATAGTTTCTTTTAATGGAGCATGGTATAGTTGGTACACCGGGATCTCCAAGTTTCTTTGGTATTCCACCCTTAAAAGTATAATTAGCAAGCATGGTGGAAATTTCAGCTTCTGGTATCTTTCTCTTATTTGTAACAATATCTTTCATATAGTTAGCATAAGGATTCATTTTGAGCATATCAGTTAATCGCATACGCAAAAAGATAGGTCTAATCATTTCAGCAAAGCGCTCAAAATCCTCATCATCCTTTTTCTTGGATGGTTTGGGAGGAAAAGGCATGGGTTTCTGAACCCATTGTTCTCTTTCTTTACCATGTTTCCTAGAAACAAAGTATTTCTTATCATAATGTTGATTCTTTGATTGTGGGTTATCAAGATCAACAACAGGTTCAATTTCTATATCATTATCATTACTAGGTTGAGCATCATCATGAACATTATCATTAACATTATTACTAGCTTCTGGTTCATTACCAGATTGTGTTTCAGCATCAGAAATAGAAATATCATTTGGATTCTCAGGTGGTTCAATAATAGGTTCACTAGAAGCATGCAAAGTCCTATCATTTTTCTTTTTCTTCCTTTTAGAAGGACTAGGTGCATCTATATTATTTCTCTGAGAATCTTGCTCAATTCTCTTAGGATGGCCTTCAGGATACAGAGGTTCCTGAGTCATTCTACCACCTCTAGTCATAACTCTAACAACATTATCATTATTCTTACTATTCAATTCATTGAGCAAATCATTTTGAGCTTTAAGTACTTGTTCTACTTGAGTGGTAACCATAGAAGCATGTTTACTAATAAGTTTAAGTTCACCTTTGACATTAGCCATATAATCACCCAAGTGTTCAAGCATATTTGAATTGTATTTCAATTGTCTACCAAAATAAGCATTTAAATCTTCTTGCTTAACCATAAATTTATCAAACTCATCTAAGCATGGGCTAGCAAACTTAGTAAATGGGATTTCAGCTTTATCATATCTATAGAGAGAATTTACCGTTACTACCTGTGTCGGGTTATCAAGACCATGAGTTTCTTCAATAGGTGAAGTATTAAGATCATATGTTTCTTCAACACGCGGTAAATTAAGACCATGTATTTCTTCAATAGGAGGTAATTTCTTAACATCTTCAGCTTTAATACCTTTTTTCTTTCATAGATTTCTTTGCCTCTTGCATATCTTCAGGACTGAGAAATAGAATACCCCTCTTCTTCGGAGTTGGTTTAGGAATAGGCTCAGGAATTGGCTCCGGAGGTGTCCAATTATTTTCATTTGTCAACATATTATTCAATAGAATTTCAGCTTCATCTGATGTTCTTTCCCAGAACCAGCACAACTATCCAGGTAATCTCTGGAGGCATCGGTTAGTCCATTATAAAAGATATCAAGAATTTCATTTTTCTTAAGAGGATGATCAGGCAGAGCATTAAGTAATTGGAGAAGCCTCCCCAAGCTTGTGGGAGACTCTCTTCTTCAATTTGCACAAAATTATATATATCCCTTAAAGCAGCTTGTTTCTTATGAGCATGGAAATATTTAGTAGAGAAGTAATAAATCATATCCTGGGGACTACGCACACAACCAGGATCAAGAGAATTAAACCATATCTTAGAATCACCCTTTAATGAGAACAGAAATATTTTAAGGATATAAAAGTAGCGAGTTCTGTCATCATTAGTGAACAGGGTAGCTATATCATTTAATTTAGTAAGATGTGCCACACCAGTTTTAGATTCATAGCCATGAAATGGATCAGATTCAACCAAAGTAATTATATCAGGATCAACAGAGAATTCATAATCCTTATCAGTAACACAGATAGGTGAAGTAGCAAAAGTAGGTTCAGGTTTCATCCTAGCATTTAGAGATTGCTTATTCCATTTAGCTAATAACCTCTTGAGTTCGTATCTATCTTTGCAAGCTAAAATAGCTAAAGAAGCTTCTTTATCAAAAACATAACCCTCAGGAATAACAGGCAAGTCTTCATCATGAATTTCATCAACATTATCAGATTCAATATTTTCAATCTCTCTAGCCCTAGCAAGTTGTTCGTCAAGAAATTCACCAAGTGGCACAGTAGTATCAAGCATAGAAGCAGTTTCATCATAATTATCATGTATAGCAGAAGTAGCATCATCAATAACATGCGACATATCAGGACGAATAGCAGAAGCAGGTTTAGGTGTCGCAATCTTACTCAAAACAGAAGCTGAATCAAGTGCAGAGCTAGATGGCAGTTCCTTACCGCCCCTCGTAGTTGAGGGATAAATCTTGGTTCTTGGATCTTTCAAGTTCTTCATAATGATAAGCAGATATAAATCCCAAGTGACTCAAAGAATAGAGCTATGCTCCCCGTCAACGGCGCCAGAAAATAGTCTTGATAACCCACAAGTATAGGGGATCGCAACAGTTTTCGAGGGTAAAGTATTCAACCCAAATTTATTGATTCGACACAAGGGGAGCCAAAGAATATTCTCAAGTATTAGCAGCTGAGTTGTCAATTCAACCACACCTGGAAACTTAGTATCTGCAGCAAAGTATTTAGTAGCAAAGTAATATGATAGTAGTGGTAACGGTAGCAAAAGGTAACAATAGTAAAGTAATGTTTTTGGTATTTTGTAGTGATGATAGCAATAGCAACGAAAAAGTAAATAAGCGAAGAACAATATATGGAAAGCTCGTAGGCAATGGATCAGTGATGGAGAATTATGCCGGATGTGGTTCATCATGTAACAGTCATAACCTAGGGTGACACAGAACTAGCTCCAGTTCATCAATGTAATGTAGGCATGTATTCTGAATATAGTCATACGTGCTTATGGAAAAGAACTTGCATGACATCTTTTATCCTACCCTCTCGTGGCAACGGGGTCCTTACGGAAACTAAGGGATATTAAGGCCTCCTTTTAATAGAGTACCGGAACAAAGCATTAACACATAGTGAATACATGAACTCCTCAAACTATGGTCTTCACCGGTAAGTATCCCGATTATTGTCACTTTGGGGTTAACGGATCATAACACATAATAGGTGACTATAGACTTGCAATATAGGATCAAGAACTCTCATATATTGATGAAAACATAATAGGTTCAGATCTGAAATCATGGCACTCGGGCCCTAGTGACAAGCATTAAGCATAGCAAAGTCATAGCAACATCAATCTCAGAACATGGTGGATACTAGGGATCAAACCCTAACAAAACTAACTCGATTACATGATAGATCTCATCCAACCCATCGCCGTCCAGCAAGCCTATGATGGAATTACTCACGCACGACGGTGAGCATCATGAAATTGGTGATGGAAGATGGTTGATGATGACGATGGCGACGGATTCCCCTCTCTAGAGCCCCGAACGGACTCCAGATCAGCCCTCCCGAGAGGTTTTAGGGCTTGGCGGCGGCTCCGTATCATAAAACGCAATGAATTCTTCTCTCTGATTTTGTTCTCCCTGAAACATAATATATAGAGTTGGAGTTGGAGTCAGAGGAGCTCTAGGGGGCCCACGAGGTAGGGGGCGCGCCCTAGGGGGGAAGGCGCGCCCCCACCCTCGTGGACAGGTGGTGGGCCCCCTGGCCTTCATCTTTTGCTAGGATTTTTTATTATTTCTAAAAAGTTGTTCCGTGAAGTTTCAGGTCATTCTGAGAACGTTTGTTTCTGCACATAAATAACACCATAGCTATTCTGCTGAAAACATCGTCAGTCCGTGTTAGTTCCATTCAAATCATGCAAGTTAGAGTCCAAAACAAGGGCAAAAGTGTTTGGAAAAGTAGATACGACAGATACGTATCATGCTTTATTCATTGCATATTTTTGCTGCTTAGGTGACCCTGTTCTTGAGCTTGCATGTCAAATTTATATGGTCAAAAGTAGTTTTGATGCATGATATTGCCTCTAGGCACTTGTAGGATTAGTTGCTATCAATTTTGTTGAGTTTGGTTCACTTTTATTTTGAATTTACTAAAAATTTCAGAAATTTTCAGAAAAAGATGAAGAGATTTTTGAGGGGCTCATCGAGGTGAAGCTCGAAGGACAAGCAAAGTGAGGAGGATAAGAGGCCCAAATATAATCTTCCTCGCACTGCGGAGGTTCGGCCATGTGAATGGCCTTGTGGTGATTTCTTGAGAGCAACCGGGATTTATGATAATTTCTATGAATTGGCTGAGAATGCAGGCCTCACCGCCTTCCTCCATGACCAACGCGAACATTATCTCTTACTCACCAATATCTTTGTGCAAAACTATCATTTCCATGCTAGGAGCTCACCACCTACGGTGGAATTTTATCTATATGATGAGCATAAGGAGATGTCACTTCGTGATTGTTGTCAGGTTTGTTTGATCCCTTTCGAGGGCAGCATAGAGGAACCACATCGTGACGGTGTGGATGGGTTTATTGATACCATTGATGTAGGGGAAACGAGGAAGGTTTCCGACGCATGAATTACTAGCATAGACTTTCCTGTTCTACGTTACTTTGCTATATTTGCTAGTAGATGCTTAATTGGGTGCAGAAACTGTGGAAACCTGAGTGCCCCTGATATTGTTATTTTCTGCCATGCCTTATTTCGTGATGACACATTCAATATGGGTGCTATTGTTGCAAATCGGTTAAATCTTAACCATACTAAGGGCCCCGTCCTTGGAGGCATCTTCGCCTCACGCCTCGCTGCACACTTTAACATACCTATTAGGCATTATGAGAAGGAAGAGAAATTGCTGCCTCCTGTTTATCTAGATTATAAGAGTATGGTAGCACATGATTTTATTGTTAAGAATAGGGAAAAGGTGCTTAAGTACAAATTAATATTTGGTAAAAATCATCCTGAGACTATTACCTTGCCTGCTCCTTCGTTGTTTGATTTATCTGCAGGCAAGTACCTTGTTCCATTGGAGACCATTCACGCCTATCGGAACCCTACATCAGCTACAGAGCCAGAGCCGGAACCATAGTTTGATCCTCCACGACAGTCTGATTACCAGTGGGAGCCAAAGGTGATTACCAACGAGTGGCAATCTAAGGATTCTTCATAGTACGACCCAAACTATTACTTTGGATATCCGCTAGGCCAGCTATGGCCATAGACCAACTTAGGCCAAAAGCCTAAGCTTGGGGGAGTACGTATTTCTCACCGACATTATATTCCTGTTCACACACTCATGCTAGGTGTCGGTGCTCATACTTTTTCACTATATCATCCATGCTAGTTTATTTTCCTTTTTTATGCTTTCTTCTTGTGTGTTTGACAAACCTTAAGAAAAACAAAAAAGAGTTAGTTGTAGCTTTTAATTTGTTTACTTTCCATGCTTGTAGTAGTAACTAAAAAGAAAACCCAAAAAGATTTCTCGTTCTTCTTTTGCTTGTTGGGAGCCTTCCCGAGTAAATAGTTTTATTTCTTTCTTGTTCTTTGTGGGTCGATAGGAGAAGACCATAATGAAAATGTTGAGTGGCTCTTATATGCATTATTGTTGATCTAACAAAGAGCCCATTACCTTGTCTTCTCTCTTGAATTGAATGCTTGTAGATTCCAGCTTAGTCCAATGCACGTGCACTATTATTATTATCCACACTATTCGGTCGTGCAAGTGAAAGGCAATAATGATGATTATATGATGAACTTATTGAGATGAGAAAAGTCGGTATGAACTCGACCTCTCTTGTTTTTGTAAATATGATTAGTCCATCGTTCCTGATTCAGCCTATTATGAATAAACATGTTTGCAATGACAATTAGAGATTATGGTTGCTTATGCCATGCTTAATTAGCTAGGAGCTTATAATGGTTTACCTTGCGTGCCAACATGCTATTAAAATGGTTGTGATGTGGTATGATAGGGTGGTATCCTCTTTTGAATGATTCGAGTGGCTTGACTTGGCACATGTTCATGCATGTAGTTGAAACAAAATCAACATAGCCTCTACGATATTTATGTTCATGGTGCATTATATCCTACTCATGCTTGCATTCGGTGTTGATTAATTTTAATGCATGTTCATGACTATTGTCGCTCTCTAGCTGGTCGCTTCCCAGTCTTTTGCTAGCCTTCACCTGTACTAAGCGGGAATACTGGTTGTGCATCCAATTCCATAAACCCCAAAGTTATCCCATATGAGTCCATCGTACCTACCTATATACGATATCTACCTACCGTTCCAAGTAAATTTGTATGTGCCAAACTCTAAACCTTCAAATAAACATTCTGTTTTGTATGCTTGAATAGCTCATGTATCAACTAGGGTTGTCCGTATCTTCCATGTTAGGTGGGTTATTCTCAAGAGGAGTGGACTCTGCTCCTCACTCACGAGAAAATGGCTGGTCACCAGGATGCCCAGTCCCATGCTTTATGCAAATCGAATCAAAATAATTGCAAACAAAACTCCCCCGGGACTGTTGTTAGTTGGAGGCATTCGTTGTTTCGAGCAAGCCATGGATTGATGCTTGTTGGTGGAGGGGGAGTATAAACTTTACCATTCTGTTTGGGAACCGCCTATAATGTGTGTAGCATGGAAGATATCGCCATCTCTTGGTTCTTATGTTGACAATGAAATTATACCGCTCAAAATATTATTCATATCTATTTCAAAACCGAGCTCTGGCACCTCTACAAATCCCTGCTTCCCTCTGCGAAGGGCCTATCTATTTACTTTTATGGTGCGTCATTATCCTCTTATTAAAAAGCACCAGTTGGAGAGCACCACTGTCATTTGCATTCATTACTGTTAGTTTACATTGAGTATGACTTGACTGGATCTCTTTTACCATGAATTACAATGTCTAGTCAGTCCTTGATCTTTATAGGTGCTCTGCATTTATGTTTTGCGGTCTTAGAAAGGGCTAGCGAGATACCATCTTGTTATATCATATCATGATTGTTTTGAGAAAGTGTTGTCATCCAAGATTTATTATTATTGTTCGCTAGTTGATTATGTCATTGATATGAGTAAACATGAGACCTAAATGTTATTGTGACTATGGTTAGTTCATAATCTTTGCTGAAAACTTGAATGTTGGCTTTACACATTTACAGCAAAAAGAGCAAACAGAGTTTGTAAAAGTTTTTCTTTATCACTTTTAGTTTATCAACTGAATTGCTTGAGGACAAGCACAGGTTTAAGCTTGGGGGAGTTGATACGTCTCCGTCGTATATACTTTTCCAAACACTTTTGCCCTTGTTTTGGACTCTAACTTGCATGATTTGAATGGAACTAACCCGGACTGACGTTGTTTTCAGCAGAATTGCCATGGTGTTATTTTTGTGCAGAAATAAAAGTTCTCGGAATGACCTAAAAATCAACGGAGAATTATTTTGGAATATATAAAAAATACTAGAAGGAAGATCCATGTCAGGGGGGCCTCCACCTGTCCACGAGGGTTATGATCCGGCACCCTGGGAGCGCCCCCTGTCTCGTGGGCCCCCTGACGCTCCACCAACCTCAACCCTGACTCCATATATTCACTTTCAGGGAGACAAAAACTAGAGAGAAGGATTCATCTCATTTTACGATACGGAGCCGCCGCCAAGCCCTAAACTCTCTTGGGAGGGCTGATCTGGAGTCTGTTCGGGGCTCCGGAGAGGGGAATTCGTCGCCATCGTCATCATCAACCATCCTCCATCACCAATTTCATGATGCTCATCGCCGTGTGTGAGTAATTCCATCATAGGCTTGCTAGACGGTGATGGGTGGATGAGATTTATCATGTAATCGAGTTAGTTTTGTTAGGGTTTGATCCCTAGTATCCACTATGTTCTGAGATTGATGTTGCTATGACTTTGCTATGCTTAATGCTTGTCACTAGGGCCCGAGTGCCATGATTTCAGATCTGAACCTATTATGTTTTCATCAATATATGAGAGTTCTTGATCCTATCTTGCAAGTCTATAGTCACCTACTATGTGTTATGATCCGGCAACCCCGAAGTGACAATAATCGGGACCACTCCCGGTGATGACCGTAGTTTGAGGAGTTCATGTATTCACTATGTGTTAATGCTTTGGTCTGGTACTCTATTAAAAGTTGGCCTTAATATCCCTCGGTTTCCAATAGGACCCCGCCGCCACGGGAGGGTAGGACAAAAGATGTCATGCAAGTTCTTTTCCATAAGCATGTATGACTATATTCGGAATACATGCCTACATTACATTGATGAATTGGAGCTAGTTCTGTCTCACCCTATGTTATGACTATTACGTGATGAACCGCATCCAGCATAATTCTCTATCACCGATCCATTGCCTACGAGCTTTCCATATATTGTTCTTCGCTTATTTACTTTTCCGTTGCTATTGTTATCATCACTACAAAATACCAAAAATATTACTTTTGCTACCATTACCTTTTAACACCGTTACCACTACTATCATATTACTTTGCTACTAAATACTTTGCTACATATATTAAGTTATCCAGGTGTGGTTGAATTGACAACTCAGCTGCTAATATTTGAGAATATTCTTTGGCTCCCCTTGTGTCGAATCAATAAATTTGGGTTGAATACTCTACTCTCGAAAACTGTTGTGATCCCCTATACTTGTGGGTTATCACTAAACTAATAGCAAGGCACACATCGGGTCTGGTACACAGCATTGCTTACATGATATAACCTATGGTTGAAGCATAGGGAATGACTTTCATTTTCTCTCTATCTTCTGCAGTGGTCGGGCATTGAGTCCGACTCAACTTCACACCTTGTAACACAGGCAAGAACCCTTTCTTTGCTTGATCCATTTTGAACTTCTTCAAAACTTTATCAAGGTATGTGCTTTGTGAAAGTCCAATTAAGAGTCTTGATCTATCTCTATAGATCTTGATGCCCAATATATAAGCAGCTTCACCGAGGTCTTTCATTGAAAAATTCTTATTCAAGTATCCTTTTATGCTATTCAGAAATTCAGTATCATTTCCAATCAATAATATGTCATCTACATATAATATTAGAAATGCTACAGAGCTCCCACTCACTTTCTTGTAAATACAGGCTTCTCCAAAAGTCTGTATAAAACCATATGCTTTGATCACACTATCAAAGCGTATATTCCAACTCCGAGAGGCTTGCACCTGTCCATAAATGGATCGCTGGAGCTTGCACACTTTGTTAGCACCTTTTGGATCGACAAAACCTTCTGGTTGCATCATATACAACTCTTCTTTAAGATATCCATTAAGGAATGCAGTTTTGACATCCATTTGCCGAATTTCATAATCATGAAATGCGGCAATTGCTAACATGATTCAGACGGACTTAAGCATCGCTATGTGTGAGAAGGTCTCATCGTAGTCAACTCCTTGAACTTGTCGAAAACCTTTTGCAACAAGTCGAGCTTTGTAGACAGTAACATTACCGTCAGCGTGAGTCTTCTTCTTGAAGATCCATTTATTTTCTATGGCCTGCCGATCATCGGGCAAGTCAACCAAAGTCCACACTTTTTTCCCATACATGGATCCCATCTCGGATTTCATGGCCTCAAGCCATTTTGCGGAATCTGGGCTCATCATAGCTTCCTCATAGTTCATAGGTTCGTCATGGTCAAGTAACATGACCTCCAGAACAGGATTACCGTACCACTCTGGTGCAGATCTTACTCTGGTTGACCTACGAGGTTAGGTAGTAAATTGATCATAAGTTTCATGATCATCATCATTAGCTTCCTCACTTACTGGTGTAGGAATCACTGGAACTGATTTCAGTGATGAACTACTTTCCAATAAGGGAGCAGGTACAATTACCTCATCAATTTCTACTTTCCTCCCACTCACTTCTTTCAAGATTAACTCCTTCTCTAGAAAGGATCCATTCTTAGCAACGAATATCTTGCTTTCGGATCTGTGATAGAAGGTGTACCCAACAGTCTCCTTTGGGTATCCTATGAAGACACATTTCTCCGATTTGGGTTCGAGCTTATCAGGTTGAAGTTTTTTCACAGATGCATCATAGCCCCAAACTTTAAGAAACGACAACTTGGGTTTCTTGCCAAACCACAGTCCATAAGGTGTCATTTCAATGGATTTAGATGGTGCCCTATTTAACGCGAATGCAGTTGTCTCTAAAGCATAACCCCAAAATGATAGCGGTAAATCAGTAAGAGACATCATATAAGTACGATTACAATGTTCGGACACACCATTACGCTGTGGTGTTCCAGGTGGCGTGAGTTGCGAAACTATTCCGCATTGTTTCAAATGAAGACCAAACTCGTAACTCAAATATTCTCTCCTCCATGATCAGATCGTAGAAACTTTATTTTCTTGTTACGATGATTTTCCACTTCACTCTGAAATTCTTTGAACTTTTCAAATGTTTCAGATTTATGTTTTATTAAGTAGATATACCCATATCTACTCAAATCATCTGCGAAGGTGAGAAAATAACGAAATCCGCCGCGAGCCTCAATGTTCATTGGACCACATACATCAGTATGTATGATTTTCAATAACTCTGTTGCTCGCTCCATTGTTCCAGAGAACGGAGTTTTAGTCATCTTGCCCACGAGGCATGGTTCGCAAGTACCAAGTGGTTCCAGAAGTCCATCAGAATGGAGTTTCTTCATGCGCTTTACACCAATATGACCCAAACGGCAGTGCCACAAATAAGTTGCACTATCATTATCAACTCTACATCTTTTGGCTTCAATTGTATGAACATGTGCATCACTACTATCAAGATTTAGTAAAAATAGACCACTCATCAAGGGTGCATGACCATAAAAGATATTACTATAAATAGAACAACCATTATTCTCTGATTTAAATGAATAACCATCTCGCATCAAACAAGATCCAGATATAATGTTCATGCTCAATGCTAGCACCAAATAACAATTATTTAGGTCTAAAACTAATCCTGAAGGTAGATGTAGAGGTAGCGTGCCGACGACGATCACATCGACTTTGGAACCATTTCCCACGTGCATCGTCACCTCGTCCTTAGCCAATCTTTGCTTAATCCGTAGCTCCTGTCTCGAGTTGCAAATGTTAGCAACTGAACCAGTATCAAATACCCAGGCACTACTGCGAGCATTAGTAAGGTACACATCAATAACATGTATATCAAATATACCTTTCACTTTTCCATCCTTCTTCTCCGCCAAATACTTGGGGTAGTTCCGCTTCCAGTGACCAGTCCCTTTGCAGTAGAAGCACTCAGTCTCAGGCTTAGGTCCAGACTTGGGTTTCTTCACTTGAGCAGCAACTGGCTTGCTGTTCTTCTTGAAGTTCCCCTTCTTCCCTTTACCCTTTTTCTTGAAACTGGTGGTCTTGTTGACCATCAACACTTGATGCCCCTTCTTGATTTCTACCTCCGCAGCCTTTAGCATTGCGAAGAGCTCGGGAATCGTCTTATCCATCCCTTTCATATTATAGTTCATCACGAAGCTCTTGTAGCTTGGTGACAGTGATTGAAAAACTCTGTCAATGACACTAACATCAGTAAGATTAACTCCTAGTTGAGTCAAGTGGTTGTGGTACCCAGACATTCTGAGTATATGTTCACTAACAGAACTATTCTCCTCCATCTTGCAGCTGTAGAACTTATTGGAGACTTCATATCTCTCAATCGGGGCATTTGCTTGGAATATTAACTTCAACTCCTGGAACATCTCATATGCTCCATGACATTCAAAACGTCGTTCAAGTCCCGGTTCTAAGCCGTAAAGCATGGCACACGGAACTATCAAGTAGTCATCGGCTTTGCTCTGCCAGGTGTTCATAACATCTGGCATTGCTCCTACAGCGGGTTTGTCACCTAGCGGTGCTTCCAGGACGTAATTCTTCTGTGTAGCAATGAGGATAATCCTCAAGTTATGGACCCAGTCCGTGTAGTTGCTACCATCATCTTTCAACTTAGCTTTCTCTAGGAACGCATTAAAATTCAACTGAACAATAGCACGGGCCATCTATCTACATCAATATAGACATGCAAAATACTATCAGGTACTAAGTTCATGATAAATTAAAGTTCAATTAATCAAATTACTTAAGAACTCCCACTTAGATAGACATCTCTCTAATCATCTAAGTGATCACGTGATCCATATCAACTAAGCCATGTCCGGTCATCATGTGAGATGGAGTAGTTTTCAATGGTGAACATCACTATGTTGATCATATCTACTATATGATTCACGCTCGACCTTTCGGTCTCAGTGTTCCGAGGCCATATCTACATATGCTAGGCTCGTCAAGTTTAACCCGAGTATGCTGCATGTGCAAAACTGGCTTGCACCCGTTGTATGTGAACGTAGAGCTTATCACACTCGATCATCACGTGGTGTCTCGGCATGATGAACTGTAGCAATAGTGCATACTCAGGGAGAACACTTATACCTTGAAATTTAGTGAGAGGCCATCTTATAATGCTACCGCCGAACTAAGCAAAATAAGATGCATAAAGGATAAACATCACATGCAATCAATATAAGTGATATGATATGGCCATCATCATCTTGTGCCTTTGATCTCCATCTCCAAAGCACCGTCATGATCACCATCGTCACCGGCTTGGCACCTTGATATCCATCGAAGCATCGTTGTCGTCTCGCCAACTATTGCTTCTACGACTATTGCTACCGCTTAGTGATAAAGTAAAGCAATTACATGGCGATTGCATTTCATACAATAAAGCGACAACCATATGGCTCCTACCAGTTACCGATAACTGTGTTACAAAACATGATCATCTCATACAATAAAATTTAGCATCATGTCTTTACCATATCACATCACAACATGCCTTGCAAAAACAAGTTAAACGTCCTCTACTTTGTTGTTGCAAGCTTTACGTGGCTGCTACGGGCTGAGCAAGAACCGTTCTTACCTATGCATCAAAAACCACAACGCGGTATAGTGATTGCTTTTTAATCTTCAGAAAGAACCCTGTTCATTGAATCCGATTCAACTAAAGTTGGAGAAACTGACACCCACCAGCCACCTGTGTGTGAAGCACGTCGGTAGAACCAGTCTCGCGTAAGCGTATGCGTGATGTCGGTCTGGGCTGCTTTATCCAACAATACCACCGAATCAAGAATCAACTAGTGACGGCAAGCAATATGTATATACCCACGCCCACAACTCCTTTGTGTTCTACTCGTGCATATAACATCTATGCATAAACCTGGCTCGGATGCCACTGTTGGGGAACGTAGTAATTTGAAAAAAATTCCTACACACACGCAAGATCATGGTGATGCATAGCAACGAGAGGGGAGAGTGTTGTCCACGTACCCTCGTAGACTGTAAGCAGAAGCGTTATGACAATGCGGTTGATGTAGTCGTACGTCTTCACGATCGACCGATCCTAGTACTGAAAGTACGGCACCTCCGCGATCTGCACACGTTCGGCTTGGTGACGTCCCATGAATGCATGATCCAGCAGAGTGTCGAGGGAGAGCTTCGTCAGCACGATGGTGTGATGATAGTGATGATGATGCTACCGGAACAGGGCTTCGCCTAAGCACTGCTACGATATGACCGAGGAGGATTATGGTGGAGGAGGGAACCGCACACGGCTGGAAACAATCAACTTGTGTGTCCTAGGGTGCCCCCTTGCCCCCGTATATAAAGGAGCAAGGGGAGAGGCCGGCCGGCCCTAGTGGCGCGCCAAGGGAGGAGGAATCCTCCTCCTAGTAGGAGTAGGATTCCTCCTTTCCTAGTCCTACTAGGAGGAGAAGGGGAAGGAAGGAAGGGAGAGGAAGAGGAGAAGGAAAGGGGGGCACCCCCCCTCCCTAGTCCAATTCGGACTCCCTATAGGGAGGGGGCGCGGCTGCCCCTTGTGGGCTGCCTCCCCTCTTACCTATGGCCCATGAAGGCCCAACTTTCCCCCCGGGGGGGGGGGGGGTTCCGGTTACCCTCCCGCACTCAGGTTTTCTCCGAAATCACCAGGAACACTTCCGGTGTCCGAATATAGCCGTCCAATATATCAATCTTTATGTCTCGGCCATTTCGAGACTCCTCATCATGTCCGTGATCATATCCGGGACTCCGAACTACCTTCGATACATCAAAACACATAAACTCATAAGACTGATCGTCACCGAATGTTAAGCGTGTGGACCCTAGGGGTTCGAGAACTATGTAGACATGACCGAGACACGTCTCCGATCAATAACCAATAGCGGAACCTGGATATTCATATTGGTTCCCACATATTCTACGAAGATCTTTATCGGTCAAACCGCATAAGGATATACGTTGTTCCCTTTGCCATCAGTATGTTACTTGTCCGAGATTCGATCGTCGGTATCTCAATAACTAGTTCAATATCATTACCGGCAAGTTTCTTTACTCGTTCCGTAATGCATCATCCCACAACTAACTCATTAGTCACATTTCTTGCAAGGCTTATAGTGATGTGCATTACCAAGAGGGCCCAGAGATACCTCTCCGATACTCAGAGTGACAAATCCTAATCTTGATCTATGCCAACTCAATAAAAACCATCAGAGACACCTGTAGAGCATCTTTATAGTCACCCAGTTATGTTGTGACATTTGATATAACACTAAGTGCTCCTCCGGTATTCGAGAGTTGCATGATCTCATAGTCATAGGAACATGTACAAGTTATGGAGAAAGCAATAGCAACAAACTAAACGATCATCGTGCTAAGCTAACGGATGGGTCAAGTCAATCACATAATTATCTAATGATGTGATCCTGTTAATCAAGTGACAACTCATGCCTATGGTTAGGAAACATAACCATCATTGATTCAACGAGCTAGTCAAGTAGAGGCATACTAGTGACACTCTGTTTGTCTATGTATTCACACATGTACTAAGTTTCCGGTTAATGCAATTCTAGCATGAATAATAAACATTTATCATGATATAAGGAAATATAAATAACAACTTTATTATTGCCTCTAGGGCATATTTCCTTCAAGTTGATGCCGCTTGATAATGATACGTGTGATGTTAAGATGCCATCGCTTGAGGGCAAGGCTTGGGCAGGCACAAATGAAGATTGGGTTGTTTATATTGGGTAAAACTGTGAGTGGGAACTTGTGAATGTGTACACTCGTCACTGGGTTCCACTTCCAAAAATCTCAGACTACCCAGAGGTTGAGCACACAGATGGTCTACGTGAGTTCAAATACGATCATGGTAACTTTCGTCTACAAAAGATAACAATTTGCCGAGTTCCCAACCGCTCTTGGGATTACACGAACTATGAAGTTGTTGCTATCTTCGACAAGCTTGTTGCCTTCCTTACTTCCACACCTCGATGGATATTGCTCAAAAATCAATTTATGTACACGGATGAGTATTGTGATGCAATTCAATACGAGGGTCTTGTGTTTGCTGCCACCACTCGTGGCACTGTTTTTGCATGGAATCATCGTGCTTTCGGTATGTTTGTCTTCCATCGTAATTATAATTGTTTCATCCACATGCATACGGGTTAGCTAGTTTCCCTTTACTAATTAATTAACCTTCTTGTGTTTCCATGGTCCTGTGAACATTCCACCACCTATACTTGAAAATTTTATTCACGAGCATGAGGACGAGCAGGTCCCATATACTCAGTGGCGCCTGGCAACTTATTCTGATGGATCACCTCTTCTTGTCTGTATACGGGGCACTGTTGATGTTACTAAGGAAGCAGGTGTTGTCTCGTATGGTCGCACTCTCCGGACCTATTACAACATCCATTGCAGGGTATTTGGGATGGATACTAGTGTACTAGCTGTCGGTGTCAAAACCGACGGATCTCGGGTAGGGGGTCCCGAACTGTGCGTCTAAGGCAGATGGTAACAGGAGGCAGGGGACACGATGTTTACCCAGGTTCGGGCCCTCTTGATGGAGGTAATACCCTACGTCCTGCTTGATTGTTCTTGATGATATGAGTATTACAAGAGTTGATCTACCACGAGATCAGAGAGGCTAAACCCTAGAAGCTTGCCTATGGTATGATTGTCTATTGTCCTACGGACTAAACCCTCCGGTTTATATAGACACCGGAGGGGGCTAGGGTTACACAAGGTCGGTTACAAAGGAGGAGATACACATATCCGTATTGCCTAGCTTGCCTTCCACGTCAAGTAGAGTCCCATCAAGACACGGGACGAAGTCTTCAATCTCGTATCTTCATAGTCCAACAGTCCGGCCAAAGGATATAGTTCGGCTGTCCGGAGACCCCCTAATCCAGGACTCCCTCAGTAGCCCCTGAACCAGGCTTCAATGACGATGAGTCCGGCGTGTAGTATTGTCTTCGGCATTGCAAGGCGGGTTCCTCCTCTAAACACCCCATAGAAGATTTTGAACACCAGAATAGTGTACGGCTCTGCAAAACAAGTTCCACATACTACCGTAGAGAGAATAATATTTGCACAAATCTAATCTGCTGACGCGTTCTGACAGCACGACGTTATGTCATGGCTCGGTCATTATTCGAACCATTTTTCTCAACCAGCACCGCACATAACATGGGGCGGTTTTCTCGACACGTCTTGTCAAAGCAGAGATCGTGTCCCCCTTATTACGGGATTCTCATTAATATGGACGTGGGTAACCCAACTGTGCCATCAATTACGGCACCTAGGGAATAAGCGGTTTTACCAGGCAAGTGGGGAGACGCATCGCCTCTTCCGCCCTTATAAAGGGACAAGGATTCACTCTTTTCACCCATGCCTTCTTCCTCCTTGCTTACCCATTCCCGCACACTCGAGCTCTAGCGCCCAAGCTCACGTTCCTCTTCTCAAACTAGTCCAAGCATGTCCGGAGCAGGAGGCAAGTGGATGGTCTCCTCCATTACGGAGGAGAACATCAAAAAGTTATGGGAAGCCGGATATCTGGCCGCGGATATCGCGCACCGGCTGCCAAATGCAGGGCAGATCATCCCAACGCCCGAATCCCATGAGAGGGTAGTTTTTCTTACCCATTTTGTCCGTGGACTGGGATTTCCCCTCCACCCGTTTGTCCACGGGCTCATGTTCTACTACGGGCTGGATTTTCATGATCTGGCCCCCAATTTCATCCTCAACACCTTGGCGTTTATCATCGTGCACGAGGCCTTCCTCCGCATCAGGCCCCACTTCGGCCTATGGCTGAAAACCTTCAATGTTAAACCGAAGGTGGTGGGTGGCCAGCAAGCAGAGTGCGGAGGCGCCATGGTGGGCAAGATGCCTAATGTGACCTAGATCGAGGGCACCTATGTGGATACCATAAAGGGGTGGCAATCGGGGTGGTTCTACATCACCGAGCCGCGCGACTCCAACTGGGTGGCGGCCCCCAAATTTCGATCCAGAATCCCCACGCGGCTCACCTCCTGAAAAGAGAAGGGCCTGTCCTAGGGTTCTTCGGTAGAGTTGACCGGACTCCAGACCTGTATCCGGAACATGACGAGCAAGAAACTCAAGCTCGTCAACATGGTCCAGGTCATGCTCTTCCGCCGGATCCTCCCGTGTCAACGACGAGCATTCGATTTGTGGGAGTTCGACTCGGCCAAGCACCAGACGCTGCAAGAGCTCTATGACATGATGCACGAGGACGTCTGGAGGGTGCTGTTCAAGGGTGCCGAGATTCCTCCTTCCCTCACCGAGGACCGCGGACTCAGCGCAAAATGCCGCGCCAATCCGGTAAGTTTTTATATCTCTCAGGGTATTTATTTGCCCTAGTTTAGTCATATGCGGGATCTAAGCTTCTATGCCATTAACAGGACTGGATAAAGATAGTGGAGCAGCTTGATTGCCCAGCCCCCCTGCCCGAAGATCCTGTGGGCGCTCTCCTAACGGAGATGCTGACTCCGGCACCTTACAAGGTGCCGGTGAAGAAGACCAAGAAGAAGTCTGCGGGGACCTGAAAGGGTCTCCGGCGCAAGGTTGTATCGGACTCATCGTCCGATGACTCCGACGCACACTCCTCCCACGAAGACGAGGAGGAGGAAGAGGAAAGTTCTCCACCCCCAGCCGGGGGAGACAAGAAAAGGAAGGCCGACCCAACCGGGGAGGCCGAAGGGTCCATGAAGGGAAGGACCCTCCCTCCGGACTGCGCCACGACAGCCGCCGACTGCGGCGACGAGTAGCTACCCAGGGTCAAGCCCCTGGCGAAATAGTAAGTGTCCAGGCGCCATAGTACTTCATGGTATGCTTTATTACACTGCCTCTCCTCATGCCGAACATGATTATGCAGTCCATCCCGAGCTCGTCTCGACATATCCTCGTCGAGCGGCTCTCTTGACTCGTCGGATATGAACATCGGTTCTCTCCCGACCGCTACCACCCCTCGCCCTACGGACAATGCTGAGGTGTTGTCTCAAAAGGCACCGAGCCAAGGGGAGGTGGTCCTGGGGGCGCCTCGAGGCGACTTCCCGGACCCTAGGTACCCTACGGGCTCCGAGTTCGGCCCTCAGCCGAACACTGCGTCGGAACCTTTGATGGTTCCGGACTCTGGCAGGCGGTCCCCCATTAAGGGGGGCCAACCATCCGTGCTGGTGTCCTCTGTCCAACCAGAGGCACCGGACAACTTGCTGGAAGCACTTCGCATCGCTTCCATTGATGAAGAGCACCGCACTATCATGAGTGCGGTGGTCGAGAAGGTTCAGGCCGCCAAAAACGGATTGACCGAAGCTTGCGCCAGCCTTCTAATAGGCTTTGAGGTAAGCAATCAAAATATAAGAAAATATTACCGCATAGATAGTAGCCCCTGATGCTCTGTTCGGCGTTCGTGAAGAAAAGCCGAATAGAAGATCAAATGATAACTCAGGAGTCTAATTAGAGTATGTCTATGTGTATGTGCAGGCTTCACTGCTGGCCGCTGCCGCACGTACTGCGGAGGTCTCTGCGCTGAAGCAGGACCTGAAGTGGTCCAAGGACGAGCTCGGCCTTACCAAGAGGCAGCTTGAAGAGAGCAAAGGTAAGAAATACCCCTGTCTATATAGTTAAAAAGAAATTCAGTTATAAAATAATAGGATCATCATGGGTTTGCCAGGGGCCACGACCGAAGTGGCGACCCTGAGGAAAGTGCTGTCCAAGGCCGAAGACAAAGCGGCCAAGGAGCGTATTGAGCGGGAGAAGCAAGAAGCCCGAGTAGGCGAGGTGTCGCAAGAGCTCGAGGCTCTCGCAAAAAAGCATGAGTCCTTGGAGCTTAACTCTAAGACGCGAGAGTCCGAGCTCGCGCAGGCGCTTGAAAGCATCCGGAGCGCCAAGGCCGAAGCACACAAGGCCCTCCAGGAGATTGACGCGGTGAAGAAGATAGCAGCGGGTAAGGCATTCATTATGCAAAGCAAGCACGTGAAGGAGACTTTTCTTTTTCTTACCCGAGTTCGGAGCTCTCCATGAGCGTTTTCAGATCTTCCCCGCAGTGTACTGGATGCCGTGGAGTTTTACCGGGCTGAGGAGGGGAGCTCGATGGAGAAGTTGTTCTGGTCTCAGTATACTGGGACCGAACACCCCGTGCCCTTAAGCGACCAGCTGAAGCAATTGGTCGAGCTTCACAAGGCGGCCGAACAGGCCATGAGGGGCCTTATAGTACAGATGTGGCCTGGTGAGCCCCTGTCCGGCAGCTACTTTGGTCTGGTGAGGCGGCTTGTGGAAGCCTGCCCACGACTTGAAGTCATCAAGCAGTCTGTCTGCATCGAGGGTGCACGCAGGGCTTTTGCCCGGGCGAAGGTGCACTGGGCGAAGCTGGACGCCGTGAAGCTGGTGAAGGAGGGGCCGCCGGAGGGCAAGGAGCATCGCTACCCCGAGAATTATTATGAGAGTGTCCTGAAGGGTTCCCGCCTAGTGGCAAATGAGTGTGCCAAGGATGTAATTTTTGAATGAACATGCTCATGTGATCCTATAATATGAAACGAGTTCATTTGCGCCATGCGATGCTTTCTTAATTTAAAATATTACCTTCTGTGCGGCCGTTTATAAAATCTGAGAGTTGGCCAGTCGTTGGCTTCTATCCCCATGTAACTAGTACTGGGGTGTTCAGGATAAACCTGAACACTCTTTACCCCAATTTTGGGTCCTTCAAGGGAGGTGTTCAGCGCAACGAACCAGGCAATCAGACTATAATGCTTTATCACTCTCACTTATCCATAGAAGTCTATGATTTTAAATTTTGGCGAAGCCCCTGGTATTCGGAGGGCCGAATTTGGGGCGCTATACACGCCTAAGCCGGACAAGGCCGACTCCTCTCCCAAAGCGGAAAAAGTCTTTAAGGACTTGAGACCTCTCGAACAGCGAACAGTCTCTCGCCTTATCATGACAGTCAGTTTTTGGCTTTCTCTACTGAGGTGCTCATCCGGAAGAACCGGGACACAATCGTAGTAGTTCTCCCATCGCTACCTTAGCCGATATAGCGGAACGTAAGGTACCAAAGCATGCGATCCGGGCAACCCAACATTTGACCAAAGACATGATTCGGAGCTGATGCATATAATGCTATAAGTTCGGGGTGCTGCACTGTCGAAAGTGTTCAGACTTCTTGCGCCGTATTATGGGGTAAACGAGAACCCCTGGCGAACTGACCGTACCCGAACGTGCGGGTGCGGATTATCGTAAATGGACATATAAGAGAAAGAGAAAAACTTAAATAATGCAATGACAGATTAATGATATGCATTGTTATTTAAATAATACGTCGAAGCGTACTTGGTACAAGTAGTGCAATAAGCATAAAATAGGACAATTTGAAATGTCCTATCCCAGGGCAAGGTACGCATAAATAGTGAAAAGCGGGTATATCAATTATTACTAGAGACCACCTGGCGGTTCCTGTGTTCATCTTAGCTTCTTGCCGCCTTGGTTGTTGCTTCCGGAATGTGTTCGGCAATCGTACTGCCGGAAAGGGCTTCCAGAGAGTTAGGCCCTGAAAGAGAAAAGGAATGACAAAGGTATACAGCCCCTAGTGCGGTTAAGCCACAAGTGGGGCGTGTCCTGATCATGCCCCCGCCTATGTCCATGGTATTTTCAATGCGTAGTTATGTACGCGCGGCACGGATTTTGTCGCTTCACTGGGACTGGGACGGGGGCCGAATTGCTAGGCGAGCTCTGATCGTGCCAGGCGATCCTATTGCAGCTTGTTCCAGACTCGCTTGAAGGTGTCCGGGGGCTGTGACGCCGAATGAGTGGTCTGCCTGAACAGGCTGCTTTGTGCTTCTGCTGCAAGGTCCGCAGTGTGCTCTTCCATACGGAGCGAGTGTTCTATGTTTCCATTTACTGTTATGACCCCGCGAGGTCCTGGCATCTTGAGCTTGAGGTACGCATAATGCGGCATTGCATTGAATTTTGCAAATGCTGTCCGTCCGAGCAGTGCATGATAGCCACTGCGAAACGGGACGATGTTGAAGATTAACTCTTCGCTTCGGAAGTTGTTCGGTGATCCGAAGACCACTTCCAGTGTGATTGAGCATATGCAATGGGCCTCTACACCTGGGATGACGCCTTTAAAGGTGCTTTTGCTGGGCTTGATCCTCGAGGGATTGATACCCATTTTTCGCACTGTATCCTGATAAAGTAGGTTCAGGCTGATGCCGCCGTCCATAAGGACTCGAGTGAGGTGAAATCCGTCAATGATGGGGTCTAGGACCAGTGCGGCGGATCCGCCATGACGGATGCTAGTGGGGTGGTCCCTGCGATCGAAGGTGATCGGGCAAGCAGACCATGGGTTGAACTTTGGGGCGACGGGCTCCATCGCATAGACGTCCCTTAGTGCACGCTTCCGCTCCCTCTTGGGAATGTGGGTTGCGTATATCATGTGCACCGTCTTCACTTGTGGGGGAAACCCCTTCTGTCCTCCTGTGTTCGGCGGCCGGGGCTCCTCCTCGTCATCGCTATGCAGCCCCTTGTCCTTGTTTTCGGCATTTAACTTGCCGGCCTGCTTGAACACCCAGCATTCTCTGTTGGTGTGATTGGCTGGCTTGTCAGGGGTGCCGTGGATTTGACACGAGCGATCCAGTATGCGATCCAGACTGGACGGAGCCGGAGTATTTCTTTTAAATGGCTTTTTCCGCTGACCGGATCTAGAGCCTCTGAATCCGGCATTGACTGGCGTATCTTCGGTGTTATCGCCGTTATTGCGGCGCTTTGGTCTGTTACGATGCTGCCTACTGTTAACATCTTTGGTATCCGAGGTATCCGGATTCCTTGATGTGTTGTTGCTGCGAACCAGCCAGTTGTCCTCGCCCGCGCAAAAGCGGGTCATGAGTGTTGTGAGTGCTTCCATATATTTCAGCTTCTCCTGGCCGAGGTGGCGGGCGAGCCACTCGTCACAGATGTTATGCTTGAATGCCGCTAGGGCCTTTGCATCCGGACAGTCTACAATTTGGTTTTTCTTAGTCAGGGACCGTGTCCATAATTGTCTGGATGATTCCCTTGGCTGCTGGGTTATGTGGCTCAAGTCATCAGCATCTGGTGGCTGGACATAAGTGCCCTGGAAGTTGCCAAGGAATGCGTCTTCCAGATCCTCCCAACTGCCGACGGAATCTGCTGGCAAGCTGTTCAGCCAATGCCGAGCTGGTCCTTTGAGTTTTAGTGGGAGGTACTTGATGGCATGTAGATCATCACCGCGAGCCATGTGGATGTGAAGGAGGAAATCCTCAATCCATACAGCGAGATCTGTTGTGCCATCGTATGATTCGATATTTACGGGTTTGAAACCCTCCGGGAATTCATGATTCATAACTTCATCCGTGAAGCATAGGGGGTGTGCGGCGCCTCTGTGCCGGGCTATATCCCGATGCAGTTCATATGAGTCTTACCTGCTGTATTCGGCTTGGCCGGATTTACTCTTGGTGTATCCGACACAATGATCATCGTCCCGTGTTGGCACGCGTGCCCGTGTCCCGTATATTGACCTTGCAATTTTTGCCTTACTGTCCAATATGTCTTGCAGGTCCTCTGTGTTACCCCGGGCCTTAGTATTTTTGATTGAGTGGTGACGGGGTGCGGGCTGAACTTCAGGCTGAAATGCCTCTCTGGCTCAGCCCGTAGTGGCCGGTCAACCACATCGTACACTGGTGAATGAGGTTTCAATGCTTCCTCCTTGAGGTGAGGTAGCAACCTGCGTTTTGGGTAACTCTTGGACGGGCGCTCGAGTTCATGCTCCTCGGCCGCAAGGACTTTGGTCCACCTGTCTGCTAGCAAGTCTTGATCAGCTTGAAGCTGTTGCTGCTTTTTCTTCAGGCTATTTGCCATGGCCATAAGCCGGCGCTTGAAGCGCTCTTGCTCGATGGGGTCCTTAGGCACGATAAACTCGTCATCGCCGAGGCTCGCCTCGTCTTCGGAGAGAGGCATGTAATTGTCCTCCTTCGGTTCTCCATCTACTGCCTGCTCTGGGGGGCTAGCTTGTTCGTCCTCCAGCTCTACATCATGCTAGAGGGGATTGTTGTTGTCTTCGGCGCTATCCGGAGTGTTATTATCTCCTGTGCCAGTATCACTGCTCTTCCTGTGGCGGGACTTAGAGCGGCGCCGCTGACGTCGGCGCTGGGTTGCTTCTTGGAGGGGTCATCCTCCGCTGTCCCGTCGCCATTGCCTTATTTGGGGGTGTCCACCATGTATATATCATATGATGAGGTGGCGGTCCAGCTCCCTGAGGGCGGTGGTTCCTGTTTGTCTCTGGCTTCGTCGTCCATACCGTCGAAGTCTTCGGAGTCGAAGTCGAGCATGTCGGTTAAGTCGTCGACTGTGGCTACTAAGTGGGTGGTGGGTGGGCTGCGAATTTCTTTGTCGTCCTCATCCCATTCTAGCCGGACGTAGTTCGGCCAAGGTTCTCCTGACAGGGAGAGAGACCTTACTGAATTTAGCACATCGCCGAAGGGCGAGTGCTAGAAGATATCCGCGGAGGTGAACTCCATGATCGGCGCCCAGTAGGATTCTACGGGCACGGATGTGAGCGGCTCGGAGTCCGTGGCCGGAGATGAACCCTGTGGTTCGGCGACACGGCTCTCGTAAGGGTTGAAGTCAGTATCTAGCTCTATCGCCACTGAGAGGGCGGCCTCCACGGCGGGGTCTATCCCACCGCTCTTGGATGGCACGATTTGCTTCAGATTAACGGCCAGAGTAGTTGCGGACGAGATCTCCCGAACATTGTCCGATGGCAGAGTTACATCATGCTCGTCATGATTGTGCGGCGTACCCGACATGGGCTCAAATCCGTCGAAGATCAAGTCTCCACGGATGTTGGTGGTGTAGTTTAAGTTTTCGAACCTGACCTGATGGCCAGGGGCGTAGCTCTCGATCTGCTCCAGATGGCCAACCGAATTGGCCCGCAGTGCGAAGCCGCCGAATACGAAGATTTGTCCGAGGAGGAAAACCTCACCCTGGACCGCATCGCTAGTGATGATCGAAGGAGCCATCAAGCCTTATGGTGACGACACAGTGGAGCTCTCAATGAAAGCACCAATGTCGGTGTCTAAACCGGCGGATCTCGGGTAGGGGGTCCCGAACTGTGCGTCTAAGGCAGATGGTAACAGGAGGTAGGGGACACGATGTTTACCCAGGTTCGGGCCCTCTTGATGGAGGTAATACCCTACGTCCTGCTTGATTGTTCTTGATGATATGAGTATTACAAGAGTTGATCTACCACGAGATCAGAGAGGCTAAACCCTAGAAGCTAGCCTATGGTATGATTGTCTGTTGTCCTACGGACTAAACCCTCCGGTTTATATAGACACCGGAGGGGGCTAGGGTTACACAAGGTCGGTTACAAAGGAGGAGATACACATATCCGTATTGCCTAGCTTGCCTTCCACGCCAAGTAGAGTCCCATCCGGACATGGGACGAAGTCTTCAATCTCGTATCTTCATAGTCCAATAGTCCGGCCAAAGGATATAGTCCGGCTGTCCGGAGACCCCCTAATCCAGGACTCCCTCACTAGCGCCAACACCTTCTCCCTGGTTCAGTATTGAAAGTCTTGGAGGAAACTCGCTCTTCCTTGGACAAAACTATCCAATGATGGTGGAAGGTGATCCTGCTGCTGTTGACACAACGTTACTACCATTTATGAGAAGCAACTGTATCTATACCTCGGACATTACTATGCTTCCCTAGCGTCCCAATATGGGTATTGAAATAGGCCGCTTCAGCCTGGATGATCAGTCCTGCGTTGGTCTCAAGATTGACAGTAGTTGGCCCTTCCAAGAGAATCACTTTTGGTTCAAAGCAAGCATTTCCAACGCCGACGAGTGGTTGAGCTAAAGTTCATTTCATTGCTTTGTTATTTGTTGTGTGAGAAAAACTTTACTAGAATGTTTTGATGGAAATGATCTATAATCCAATGTGTATCCTCGTTGTCATTGTGGGTTGATGACTTGTTGTATGTAATCAATGGTACATTTGCATATGCGTCCATGAACTCACGCCTGCTAGTGGTGTCCATATGAACAGTGCTAGTGATTTTAGTTGCAAAACTTAGATAGTGCTAGTGATTTGTAGCTGCATATTTTGACAAATCGCAGTGTTACAAGGTTGACAAATGACAATGTTACTAGATAAACAAATGTCAATCTTTCTAGTTTGAGAAATGGCAACATACCCAAGATGACAGATATGCAAATCTTGCCCAATTGTTTGTACGTGGTTGCACACGGGTCATGCAAAACAACCGTTTGCGTTGAAGGGATGCAGAAATCCTACTCGACACATTTTCCCTTGGCTTCCTGGGGAAGCTGTCGGTTTGCATACGGGTGTTCTAACTAAAACGTTTGTGATGAGTGTTTTATATTTAAAAACCGTTGACATTTTTTAAAAGAAAATCATTTGATAAGTCTGTACATTAAGAGAGAAAAATGCAAGTTTGTTCAAACCATATCTTTCATTCAGTCACACTGCAAATTTATATTCGTATGATCGAGAATTCAAGATATAGTATTAAACCCCCAAAAAACTATTTCCGGCGGAGCCGGCGTGCCGCGCCGTCGCTGTCGTTGTCGTCCTCCGGGACGCCGTTGTTGAAGTCTTCAAGGCAGCACAAAATGTTCTTCACTTGTAAATCAAACATCATGTCGTCGTGCGATCGACGGGCGGGGCGTGGGAGGATGGCAACTGGCGCCGCTGAGAGGTAGCGGTCGACGGCAGCATTCCATGCCGCTGAGGGGGGGGCGCACGGGCATCGGCACGGGCGCGGCGGGTGCAGCCAAACGCACGGGGACCGGCATCGCGGTGGGTGGAGGGGCGCACACGGGCGTGGCGGGTGCAGCCAAACGCACGGGGGCCGGCGCCATGGTGGGTGGAGGGGTGCGCACGAGCACGGCATGGGCGCTGGTGCTCGCATGTACATGAGCTCGCATGGGTCCGCGGAGACCTCGCTGATGCCCGCGGCTTCCATCTCTGCGATAGTGCTCAGCGACCAGCCCGTCAATGCTATGGGGTTGGTCGCTGGCGCGGGCGCTGGGATGGGAGCTGGGATGGGAGCGGGGGCAGCAACCGCCACGGCCTGCTTGTTTTGGGCCATCTCCATGAGGCCCGATTCCTCCTTATTTTCTATCTCCTCCGGCTCGGAGTCGACTTCACCAAACTTGAAGACTAGTGGCAAATGATCATTCTGCGCCATGGTGGTGGAGGTCTGCGGGGGGGGGGTGTGGAGGGGAATGGGAGGTGAACAGTAAGGCCGCCCATATTAAACAGCGGCTCAGGCGCCATTAATGGAGAGGAAGGCGGGCGGCCATGGAAGTCAAAGGGCTCGCTTCCCAGTGAGCCTGCGCAACGTACAACACGCACGCTTCCCGGTGATCCTGCGCATTGGAGGACAGCTTGCACGCCGCTCGGTCAGCCTAAGCACCGGACTAAGCTCGCACGCCTCCTCTTCAGTCAAGGTCAAGCAGCTGTCCGCACGGCACCTCCTACAACCATTAAAACCAAGACACGTGGCATCACATGAATGGTTAACAGAACACACATGGTTTGAATTATACAAACGTTTGAGATATTAAAGTGGCAGCTATTTTTTCAAAATGCCTTTGTTGGTTGTCGTTATTCGAGTGCGCCTTCTCTCAAAATGGACACGAAAAATACCACATGATGTCGGGTGCCATTCCATGATAGCATGCCAAGTTTCATGAATTTCAGACGAGTTTTGGATTTACTAGAATTTAAAAACCAGACATCTCAATGTTTTATCGGAAATCAACGGTGCCCTGGTGTTTGAAATTCATTCACATTTCTTGCATGGGACCTAAGCATGCACCCAAGGACACATATTTGATTTTTCAACCAATTTATATGCACTGGAGCATGTGCATGTAGTTCAAATTTGAATTATGCACATAAATGCATTGAAAACTCAGTTAATGCATAAAAATGTCCAAAAGAACCCCCAAAAAATCACAAAAATTGACACAACACTCCTGTTGTTCTATGTTGACAGCAGAAGTTTTTTGGAAGCAATAAGAGGCGGTGGATATCGTTTCGTCCCCAAAGGTGGGACGTTCCCAACCGAAACCATGATGCTTGTTGTGAGAAACTCTGGTTTGTGAGAAGCATATACCCAAAAGTGCTCCAAACGGGACAAATTTTTTACCACAGCATGTTGATGCCGCTCCATGAAAGTATGCCAAGTTTCATGAATTTCAGACGAATTTTGGATTTACTAGAATTTAAAAATGAGGCATCTCAATGTTTTGCTGGCAATCAACGGTGCCCTAGTGTTTGAAATTCATTCCCATTTCTTGCATGGGACCTAAGCATGCACCCAAGGACACAGATTTGATTTTTCAACCAATTTATATGCATTGGAGCATGTGCATGTAGTGAAAATTTGAATTATGCACATAAATGCATTGAAAACTCAGTTAATGCATAGAAATGTCCAAACGAATCCCGAAAAATCCCAAAAATTGACACAACACTCCTGTTGTTCTATGTTGACACGAGAAAATTTTTTAAAGCAATAGGAGGCAATGGATATCGTTTCGTCCCCAATGGTGGGATGTTCCCTACCGAAACCATCATGCTTGTGGTGAGAAGCTCTGGTTTGTGAGAAGCATATACCTGGACCTGCCCCAAATGGGACAATTTTTTTAACACTGAATGTTGATGCTGCTCCATGATTGCATGCCAAGTTTCATGAATTTCATACGAGTTTTGGATTTACTAGAATTTAAAAACCAGGCATCTCAACGTTTTGCCGGCAATCAATAGTGCCTTGGTGTTTGAATTTCATTCCCATCTCTTGCATGGGACTAGAAATTCACCCAAGTACACACATGTGATTTTTCAACCAACCTTAGTGCATTGGAGCATGTGCTTGTAGTTCAAATTTGAATTATGCACATAAAATGCCAAGAAAACCCAGTTAATGCATAAAAAGGCCAAACGAACCCCGAAAAATTGCAAGATTGAACACAACACTCCTGTTGTTCTATGTTGACACTAGAAAATTTTTGAAAGCAATAAGAGGCAACGAATATCATCCCGTCCCCAAAGGTGGTACGTTCCCTATCGAAACCATCATGCTTGTTGTGAGAAGCTCTGGTTTGTGACAAGCTTATACCCGAACCTGCTCCAAATGGGACAAATTTTCACCACGACATGTTGATGCCGCTCCATGATAGCATGCCAATTTTCATGAATTTTAGACGAGTTGTGGATTTACTAGAATTTAAAAACCAGGCATCTCAACGTTTTGCCAGCAATCAACAGTGCCATGGTGTTTGAATTTCATTCCCATCTCTTGCATGGGACCTAGAAATTCACCCAAGGACACACATGAGATTTTTCAACCAACTTTGGTGCATTGGAGCATGTGCTTGTAGTTCAAATTTGAATTATGCACATAAAATGCCTGGAAAACCAGTTAATGTATAAAAAAAGCCAAACGAACCCCAAAAATTCATTATCATTTCTTCCATGGGACCTAAGCATGCACTGAAGGACACAGATTTGATTTTTCAACCAATTTGTATGCACTGGAGCATGTGCATGTAGTTTAATTTTGAATTGTGCACCTGAAATGGCTAGAAAACTAGTTTAATGTATGAATTGTCCAAACGAACCCTGAATAATTCCAATTCTTTTACGGCACACATACAGTTGCACGCTCGCTATAGATAAAATGTCTAGCAATTCAAACACCGTCCATTGCCGCCGTGACCCCATTTTGTAATTCAAATCAAGTAGACCCCAATAGTTTATTCTCACCAACCGTGTGAGATGTAGTAGAAAATATCTTGGAGCACCGTGGATGTATAGTACACCTATGGCTTATTGGAGAAGGTGTGTCGGCTACAGTCCACAGCCGGCATGTCAAGCCCACTAGCTCACTCCCCCAAAACTCCCGCCTCTGCATCCCTCGCAATCTCGAAAATATCTACCGCCGGGAAGGTTTTAATGTTTGATAGCACACAATTAGTATGTGCGGACCATGTGTGATGTCTGTTACTCCCGCTCTGCTTCAGTCCCTTGACTCAAATTTTCAGTAGCCCCTGTATTTTACTCCCGCCTCTGTATCCCTTGCAATCTCAAAAATATCTGCTCGCCCTTGATCCAAATTTTCAATAGCCCCACCTTGTTACTCCCGCCTAGTAAAATTTTCACTTGCCGCGGTATTTCCTAAAACACAACCTCCGCTCACACAGACACACACAACCCTCGAAACCATTGCCTATGCCTGTGTGCCGGGGAGCTCCAGTAGCCAATGGCCAAAAAGAGGTTTATCATGGCCTTTTCGCCCGACGCCGGCGAGGTGGCCTTCGAGGTGTCCCCGTCGTCCTCCGCGGGCCCGATCCGCCATCGCCGTTCCCCCGATCCGCCCGCCGCCACGCCCCTACGCTGGTTCGAGGACTTCCCCGTCCTCCCTCGGACCCGGCAGCCGACGAAGTCCTACTTCGGGGTCCGGCAGCGGCGGTGGGGGACGTGGGTCGCCGAGATTACAGATCGAGAGACCCACACCCGCTGGTGGCTCGGTAGCTTCCACACGACCGAGCTCGTGGCCATGGAGTACGACCGCTGGCAGGTCTGCTACCACGGCGCGGTGGCTAGGCTCAATTTCCCCTTCGGCACACGTCCGGTCCACCTCGTTCCGCCAGAGCCAGGGGTGGTAAGCTCAGCTATGGCGCGGGAGGACCGCAAGGCGTGGGAGCGTCTCGAGGCCGAGGCCACCGACGAGGCCTACATGCAAGAGCTCCGCCGGCAACACCCAGAGCTCATGGAGGCGGAGCGGGCGATTTTTGCCGGCATGGAGGGCGGCGAGGTTATCACGCTCTCCTCCAATGACGAGGTCGAAGGCGGTGAGGACGACGGCGCGGAGGGCGGCAAGGTTATCGTGCTCTCCTCTAATGACGAGGTCGAAGGCGGCGATGAGGACGACGGCGCGGAGGGCGGCAAGGTTATCGTGCTCTCCTCTGATGACGAGGTCGAAGGCGGCGGTGACGATGGCGTGGAGGGTGTCGAGGTGGGCCACGAGGAGATCGACGTCGACGAGTAGACGAGTGCCTTCCCCAATGACCCAGACGACGGTACTGGCCTGGACCCGGCTCGCGGCACACTGTACATGACGAGGAAGGATTGGCTCGACCTCTACTTCGACCGAAAGTAGTTTAGCTTAGTTTAAATTTATGTTTTATGTTCGTTTATGCAAAACTATCTATGTTTATATTTGAATGCATGCTACTTTCAGTTGAACCTGCTTTGAACTTGATCAAATTGAAGTTTACAACCTTAAGTTTAGGGGATCGACTAGAAAAGGCCAAAAATTGCTGGAGTATATATATATATCCACTAAGGGTTTTAGTCCTTTAACTTTTTAAGGATCGCCTAGAGATGTCCTTATGACTTGTTTATTTTAGTTCTTCATAATGTGATGCTCTAAATGTGCAACTATTTGCTGTGCAGTTCAATTTCATCAATAACAATTTGAACAATACCACTATGAATTACGTTATTTGGTTGCTGTTAAGGATATTGCAGTTAACATGCCTTTTCGTTTTTAATTGTTATTTAGAAACATGCATTGTACTGAATGACTAAATATGCAATCCCAGGCTACATAGCAACGAAGAAGAGTGTTACCTAATGTTCTGATGATGTCTAGATATACATGTAATAAAATCTTATATAATGGGATGGATGGAGCGTTGTACTACATCTTTTTTCAATTGTTGTTTAGCTTTTAATATTAACTTGGTGCTTTTAGGTACATATATCATTGCCAAAGATCCACACTTCGACCCTCTCTGCGTATGGGGCAATGAGATATTCATGAACCAGCATCAAGTGAGGAAACTGATAAAGATTGTTACTAAAATGGGTCAAAAGATGTCAATCGAACTATTTGTTTACACTTTATGCAAGACAACAGTGAACTGCAGGATGGTAACTAAGAACCCTGTAACCTTCCTTTTACTGCCCGTAATGAGTTGTGTTAGATGAAAATATCTGAATCTTTTTTTCTTTTGTAGTGGATCCTGAAGCAGTTTACTCAAGATTACCTCTCAAACTACATGATTGGTGGCCGATCATCACAAGGGGTTGGACTAGAGTCCTGCATGCCTTCTGCATCCAGGAGAGCACAATAGGGCCATTCCGCTTCACCTTGTTCAGCAACTAGAATGACTGTCGCCTCTTTCTTTACCATCTGTAATAGTACAAGTATAGAACATATGTACCTGTGAATCATTCTTTATTTGGTGCTTCTGTAATTCTTAAACATATGTACATGTGAATCAAATAATGCATTGGTTGTTTGAACCTGATGGATATGAATAAAGCTATAGCCTACTTTCAAGTTTAAATTAGGTACAATTTTAAATAGCAGCAATTAAATTAGGGCGAAATTACATTGTGCAGGTCATTATGTCACACACGGTTGGTAAAACACAAATGTTTGCGATATACACCATAATCCGAGACGGTTCATAGAGAGGAAACGTGTGCAAGCATGCACACAGTTGCCGTTTGCAAAGCATGTGTGATGTCAGACACTATCACATACGGTGCGGGAAAACTAAATGTGTGTGATTGTCTACCTATCGTACATGGTTTATAATCATGAACTATTTGTGATGTGCCAGGCATCGTAAATCTCCCGTGCCTAGAATCTGCCTAGAAAACTGCCGTGCATAGAATCTGCCTGGTTTTAGGCAGAACCACAAAACTCCGACTGTGATGGCAATGCGAGCACAAATGAGTGGCAAGGAGGGATATTTGAGATATCGGAAACGGTTATACAGGGACAACTGTATGCATCAAGGCTCCCTATCCCCAACGGTTTCTCGGTCGTGTGGGAAGGACCCCCCCTATCGCCCACACTCACTTGGAGATGGTTCCATATGCCGTCGCGGAAAGGGGTTCAAAACCGTTTGTTTAGGACTGACATGCACTAGTGGTTTATCCCAATTCGTTATGGTTTTAAGTCAATTTTTAAAATGAAAAAGACATTTTTTGACCGTAATTCTGCAAACTTTATCGTAATGGGGCAAATAATACACCGTTGAAAAGCTACGAAAAATGCGAAACGTTTTCATGTTAATGGTTTTCTTTGATTCCTAGCCCTTTTCAAGTAATTTTGAAAAAGGCCAGATCATGCGGTTGCCCTTATCGCGAAAAAAATTCTTCAAAAATGCACCGCATTAAGAACTTGAACTTCTCGGCATGTCTACTTGAACTTCACTCTGTTTTTCATGGGCTTTTTTGCTCGTAGCTCTTCATTCCGGAATTGAGCAAGTGATATACCGATGGAAAGCTGCTATAAACACGCAACTTTTCTGTGTTGATCTTTTTTCATACTCGTGAGGGTTTTAAAAAAATTTCATCTGAAATTCATTACGTGTAGTAGTTGAACTTCCCACTGTTTTCACGTTGAACTTTTGTGATGTATTTTCCTTTGCAATTTTCTCATCCATTCGTCGGTGTTACACAAATGATATTCCTTTTATACAAACCTCTCTCACAATATTTTTTAACTTTCTCCGATCGAGGACTTGAACTTATAACAACCAAAAAATTGGACCTTGCCTTTTAATTCATTTTTCTCATATTAAACACACACCATGTAGTACATGAACCTTTTTCCATTTTTATAATTTAAATTTTTTATTTTATTTTTGAAATCAAATTGCTCCCAAATAATAACTGAACTTCTTTGTGGATTGAGAGAATTATTTTATAAAGTAAAAAACAATTTCTTTTTTGTGTTCTCGAACATGGAAATATAAGGTGATCCTCTTTCTCAAAAAAATTTGAACTTTCCCGGACAGAGCACTTCAACTTCTAGCAACAACTTTTTTAGACTTTACCTGTTTATTCTCTTTTTCTCATACGAAATGCACACCATGCAGTACGTGAACTTCCGGCAGTTATAAACTTCTCTCTATTTCGCTTTTTAGTTATGAAAAACTCTTATTTTTTACATATATCAAACCACTCTAACTTTTTTACTTTGAATTTCTTTGAAGTATTTTTAGAAATATGAAAATTGTAGTTTTGTTAGATACATCAAACTTCTTCATTAATTTGAATTGAACTTATTGATTTTATTCTTTAGTAACCAAAAAAATTTGAGTTTTTAATTAAATATCAAACTTCTCCACATTTTTAAATTAAACTTCTTGGTAACTGAGTTTTTAATGTACATTGAATTACTCTATTTTTTAAAATGGAACTTCTTGGTTTAATCTTTACTATCGGGGAAAATCCATTTTTTTTAAAACAGGGAAAATCTTTTTAAAACTTTTTTTGTTGTTCCCTTATTTTAATTTGAACTTATTAGTTACTCTTTAGAACGAGAATCTGAGGTTTTTATAAACTCTAAACTTCTCTGTTATTTTAATTTTAACTTCTTAGTTTTATTCTTTAGTTAACAAGGAAAATCAAGTTTTTTGAACTTCTTTATTGTAAAATTTTGAACTTCTTTATTATAAAATTTTGAACTTCTTTGTTTTATATTTTAATAATGTGAAAATCTGAATTTTTTATAGACATGTAACTTCACCATTTTTTTAATTTGAACTTCTTAGTTGTATTCATTGGTAACGGGGAAAATGTTTTTTATATAAACAATGATACCGCGGCATTATTTTAATTCGAACTTCTAGTTTTTATAGAATGGGGAAAATCAGTTTTTAAACAATCTTTTGAAATGCTCCTCTTTTTAATTTGAAATTCTCTGGGTTTTTTACAAACGAGAAAAATCCGTTATAAAGATTTTTGAACTACTTTCTTTTCGAACTTCTTGCTCAAATTTTTTGAACTTCCAAATTTGTCTTTTAGATATTAACAACTTCATTTTTTTAATGTTGACCTGCTTCGGTTTTTAAATTGAACTTCTTATATAATTTTGTCTTGACATTTTATGCATTTTTTGCTTTTTGGTGAAATGGCCTAGGCAGTCCCTTTTTTGATTTGATGATTTTTCTTCTGTACGTGGCACACGTGAACTTCATAATTTCTGAAACATGAACTTCGCGTGCTATTAATTTTTTTTCATGAAACTCAATAGTGTTTATTCTTTGAATTCCATGATTTTTTACATTTTTTTGGTTTGAACTTCGATGTTTGTTACACCTGAACTTTCGGAATCACACCTTTTTTATACATGTTTTCCTTGAATCCAACATGTGCAAAAACAATAGGAAATTTTGTGTCAATTCTCATAACCAATAGGATAAATATTTAGAGGGCACCCATAATAGGTTTTTTGTTCTATTCAGTGTACTATGCACAACACATCCATGCAAAATTCTAGCTCACCTAAAATGAAAAAGATTTCAGTGTCACAGGACAACCATATAAGCATCTGGAATTAGAAAACATGTACTTTTTAGACAGGGCATCGGTGGACACTAATAGGGCATCGGTGGACACCTTTTTTTAACTTGATTGTGTATTTTTAGAAATGTGAAAATTGGAGTATTTTTAGAAACATCGAATTTCTTCCTTATTTCGAATTGAACTGTTTTTATTCTTTAGTAACTGGAAATATCCGAGTTTTTAAATATATATCAAACTGCTCTGTTGTTTCCGAGTGAACTTCTTTGTTATTTTGAATTGAACTTGTTGGTTTATTCTTTAGTAACCGGAAAAATCTGCGTTTTCAAATATGATATCAAACTACTCCATTTTTTATTTGAACTATTTGGTTTTATTTCTTTTATTATTAACGTAAAAACTACTGGTTTGTAATAAACATCTAGCCGCTCATCTATTTTAATTTGAAATTCTTGGGGTTTGGTGAGAAGTTCATTTTTTATGCATTATGAAAAGTTGCACTTTTTAGTGAACTTTATTGTTGTTTTATTTTCTTTCTTTTTAGTACAAATTGAACTACACTAGTTTCGCATGCTGAACTTCTATCTTTTTAATAAACATAATGAATTTCTACAAACAACGTTTCTATAATACCCAACAGTTGTCCAAAGTCAGTTTTTTATTGCTCAGACAACAACTCACGCCCATACACTTTTTTTGGACTTTTGTTATCAATAGAAAAAAATATCATGGCACTGTAAATAACGCCTCCACTGTCCTCCCCACACATAGGGAATTCGAATTTTATTCTTTTTTGTATACAGTGAACTGAAACACGCACAATTGTTGAACTTCATCAGTTTGCACATCTTGTAGGAAAAGTGTAGAAAAGGCTAGTAAAATGCACAAAAATCAAGTCATGGTATCCACATGGCATGACAAGCATGACCAAGTTTCCATTGCCTGAACTAGCTTCACACGGTAGCTTTCCCACTACTGACCATGTACTGGAACATCCAAACTCCATGTGGAATGAATATAAAAATCTCAAAGTAAAATGATAGTTGAACACAAGAACGACCGATGTTATGGAATCTATAATCATATAATCGCTGCAGGAAATATATTTTTTGCCATGTTGAAGTACATCCCGAAAACAACACAAAGATCACATAGCCTATTATGAAATCTAACCATCTTCCTCACGAACATCAACAATTCTGTCCCAAGCACCTCATGTGACCTTCTCCCCTACCACATGGTGACCTTCCTCCCAATGTTCACGTGGGCAGTGGATGGCAGAGTGACACGTAGGATCCTGGAGACACAAACTTTTGAGCATAATGAAGAGAAAAAAGCACCAAACAACTTTACGCTTGAACATTAGACAAGATTTCTTCCTCTCTGAACATTCTTGTACTAACAATTAATAATGCGAGAAGAAAATGAACTGAATTTCTTCGTCTTTCTGAACTTCTGCAACAAGATATAACTCCGTTCACATATGCATGGATCAAAAAATGCAACCAAAGACAAAAAAACAGAGGGGTCGTCCAGCGCGGAGGCCTGCAAGGCAAGTTCCTGGGGACGTGGGGCTGAGGTGGTCGTCCAGCGCGGCGCGACTGCTACAGGGTTAGCGTGCTCAGCGCAAGGAATGGATCGGCGGCGGCCGCAACACCTATGAGGAGGTGGTGTGGAGATGGAGCTCACGGCGATCGGAATGCCCTGAGTGCTGCGGCGGTGGGCCCCATCGGGAGGAGTTGTGCAGCGGCGCACCGGAGGATGCGGGGGTGGCGTCGTGCCGGAGGAGGCAGGGGCGCTAGGAGAAGGTGGGGGTGGAGTCGCGCGAAGGAGGCTGGGGTGGCTGTGCGCTGGAGGAGGAGGCCGGGGTGGCTGCACGCTGGAGGAGGCGGCGGGTTTGGATCCACAGCTAGGCGAAGGCGGCATCACACCGGAGGAGGAGGGTGATACGTCTCCAACGTATCTATATTTTTGATTGTTCCATGCTATTATATTATCAACCTTGGATGTTTTATATGCATTATATGCTACTTTATACGATTTTCGGGACTAACCTATTAACCCGGAGCCTAGTGCCAGTTTCTGTTTTTTTCCTTGTTTTAGAGTTTCACAGAAAAGGAAAATCAAATGGAGTCCAATTGACCTGAAACTTCACGGAACTTATTTTTGGAAGGAAAGCAACACAGGAGACTTGGAGTGCACGTCAGGAAAGCAACGAGGAAGCCATGAGGCAGGGGCGCGCCCTCCACCCTCGTGGGCCCCTCGTGGCTCCCCTAATGTACTTCTTCTGCCTATATATCTCCATATACCCTAAAACGACCAGGGAGCACAATAGATCGGGAGTTCCGCCGCCAGAAGCCTCCGTAGCCACCAAAAGCCAATCTAGACCCGTTTCGGCACCCTGCCGGAGGGGGGATCCCTCTCTGGCGGCTATCTTCATCATCCCGGTGCTCTCCATGACGAGGAGGGAGTAGTTCTCCCTCGGGGCTGAGGGTATGTACCAATAGCTATGTGTTTGATCTCTCTCTCTCTCCCTCGTGTTCTTGAGGTGGTACGATCTTGATGTATCGCGAGCTTTCTATTATAGTTGGATCTTATGATGTTTTCTTCCCCCTGTACTCTCTTGTAATGGACTGAGTTTCCCCTTCGAAGTTATCTTATCGGATTGAGTCTTTAAAGATTTGAGAACACTTGATGTATGTCTTGACCTGCGTGTCTGTGGTGACAATGGGATATCACGTGATTCACTTGATGTATGTTTTGGTGATCAACTTGCGGGTTCCGCCCATGAACCTATGCATAGGGGTTGGCACACGTTTTCGTCGTGATTCTCCGGTAGAAACTTTGGGGCACTCTTTGAGGTTCTATGTGTTGGTTGAATAGATGAATCTGAGATTGTGTGATGCATATCGTATAATCATACCCACGGATACTTGAGGTGACATTGGAGTATCTAGGTGACATTAGGGTTTTGGTTGATCTGTGTCTTAAGGTGTTATTCTAGTACGAACTCTAGGGCTGTTTGTGCACTTATAGGAATAGCCCAACGGATTGATTGGAAAGAATAACTTTTAGGTGGTTTCATACCCTACCATAATCTCTTCGTTTGTTCTCCGCTATTAGTGACTTTAGAGTGACTCTTTGTTGCATGTTGAGGGATAGTTATATGATCCAATTATGTTATTATTGTTGAGAGGACTTGCACTAGTGAAATTATGAACCCTAGGCCTTGTTTCAACACATTGCAATACCATTTGTTCTCACTTTTATCATTAGTTACCTTGCTGTTTTTATATTTTCAGATTACAAAAACCTATATCTACTATCCATATACCACTTGTATCACCATCTCTTTGCCGAACTAGTGCACCTATACAATTTACCATTGTATTGGGTGTGTTGAAGACACAAGAGACTCTTTGTTATTTGGTTGCAGGGTTGCTTGAGAGAGACCATCTTCATCCTACGCCTCCTACGGATTGATAAACCTTAGGTCATCCACTTGAGGGAAATTTGCTACTGTCCTACGAACCTCTGCACTTGGAGGCCTAACAACATCTACAAGAAGAAGGTTGTGTAGTAGACATCAAGCTCTTTTCTGGCGCCGTTGCCGGGGAGGTGAGTGCTTGAAGGTATATCTTTAGATCTTGCAATCGAGTCTTTTAGTTTCTTGTTTTATCACTAGTTTAGTTTCTAAAAGAAAACTATAAAAAATGGAATTAAGTTTACCTCATACGCTTTATCTTTTTAATATCTATCGTGAGAATAAGGATTCCGATAATTGTGCTCAAGTGCTAGAAGAAGGATGAATTAGAATGTTTGCCACTAAATATTTGAATGATGAGCATGATTGCAATGTTGTTAGTATACATTCCTTGAATATCCATGATGCTAATGATATGCAAAGCCACAAGCTTGGGGAAGCTATGTTTGATGAATATGATATTTTTTGTCCCCCAAGTTTTGACGAGCAAATTTATTATGATGAAAGCATGCCTCCTATTTATGATGATTATATTGATGAAAGTGGATTTGGAGAGGTCATGACTTTATTTAGTAATGATTCCACTATTCCGGAAGAGGTTCCAATTGATTATGAGAACAAAGTTGCTATCTATGATGATTGTTGTGATGACTTGTATGCTATAAATAATAATGATATCCATGAATCTTGTCATCATGATTTTAGTTTTCAATTGGATTATGCCTCACATGATAATTATTTTGTTGAGTTTGCTCCCACTATTATTCATGAGAAGAATTTTGCTTGTGTGGAGAGTAGTAAATTTTCCATGCTTGTAGATCATGAAAAGAATGCTTTGTGTGATATTTATATTGTTGGATTCATTCATGATGCTACTGAAAATTATTATGAGGGAGGAATATATGCTTGTAGGAATTGCAATAATACCAAGTTTCCTCTCTACGTGCTTAAAATCTTGAAGTTTTGCTTGCTTTACCTTCCTATGCTAATTGATTATTGTTTCCATAAGTTGTTTGCTCACAAAATCCCAATGCATAGGAAGTGGGTTAGACTTAAATGTGTTAGTCATATTCTTCATGATGCTCTCTTTATGATTCAACTCTTATCTTTTATGTGAGCATCATTGAATTCATCATGCCTAGCTAGGGGCGTTAAACGATAGCGCTTGTTGGGAGGCGACCCAACTTCATTTTTGTTCCTTACTTTTTGTTCCTGTTTAGTAACAAATAATTCATCTAGCCTATGTTTAGATGTGGTTTTATTCTTTTAATTAGTGTTTTTGCCAAGTAGAACCTTTGGGAAGACTTGGGGAAAGTCTTTGCGATCATGCTGTAAAAAACAGAAACTTTAGCGCTCACGAGAATTACTTCTATTTTTTATTGGATAGTGCTATTTAGTTAATTATTTTTGAAGATGATTAATAGATAAATTCCTCACGTCCAGAAATTTATTTGAGAATTTTATGAGTTCCATAAGTATACGTTTGATCCAGATTACTACAGACTGTTCTGTTTTTGACAGATTCTGTTTTTCGTGTGTTGTTTGCTTATTTTGATGAATCTATGGCTAGTAAAAGAGTTTATAAACCATAGAGAAATTGGAATACAGTAGGTTTAACACCAATATAAATAAATAATGAGTTCATTACAGTACTTTGAAGTGGTGATTTATTTTCTTATACTAACGGAGCTTACGAGTTTTCTGTTAAGTTTTGTGTTGTGAAGTTTTCAAGTTTTGGGTAAATATTCGATGGACTATGGAATAAGGAGTGGCAAGAGCCTAAGCTTGGGGATTGAGGGAGTCCTGGATTAGGGGGTGTCCGGATGGCCGGACTAGACCTTCAGCCGGACTCCTCGACTATGAAGATACAAGATTGAAGACTTCCTCCCGTGTCTGGAAGGGACTTTCCTTGGCGTGGAAGGCAAGCTTGGCGATACGGATATGCAGATCTCCTACCATTGTAACCGACTTTGTGTAACAATAACCCTCTCCAGTGTCTATATAAATCGAAGGGTTTTAGTCCGTAGGACAACATACACAACAACAATCATACCATAGGCTAGCTTCTAGGGTTTAGCCTCTCCGATCTCGTGGTAGATCTACTCTTGTACTACCCATATCATCAATATTAATCAAGCAGGACGTAGGGTTTTACCTCCATCGAGAGGGCCCGAACCTGGGTAAAACTTCGTGTCCCTTGCCTCCTGTTACCATCCGGCCTAGACGCACAGTTCAGGACCCCCTACTCGAGATCCGCCGGTTTTGACACCGACAGGGATGCCCAAGGCACCCCAAAGGTAATATTCAAGGATGACCAAGAGCCTAATCTTGTGGATGCCCTGGAAGGCATCCCCTCTTTCGTCTTCGTTAATCGGTAACTTTAGTTGGAGCTATATTTGTATTCACCACATGATATGTGTTTTGCTTGGAGCGTCATTTTATTTCATTTTGTTTTGCTTGCTGTTTGAATAAAATACCAAGATCTGAAATTCTTTAATGTTAGAGAGTCTTCACATTGTGAAATAATTATTCAACTACTCATTGATCTCCCCTTATATCTTTCGGAGTAGTTTGTTGTTGCTCTAGTGCTTCACTTATATCTTTTTAGAGCACGGTGGTGGTTTTATTTTATAGAAATAATTGATCTTTCATGCTTCACTTATATTATTTTGAGAGTCTTTTAGAACAGCATGGTAATGTGCTTTGGTTATGAATTTAGTCCTAATATGATGGGCATCCAAGATGGATATAATAAAAACTATCATATAAAGTGCATTGAATACTATGAGAAGTTTGATACTTGATAATTGTTTTGAGATATGGAGATGGTGATATTAGAGTCATGCTAGTTGAGTACTCCCTCCATCCGAAAAAGCTTGTCCCAAGCTTATCCCTGAAATGGATGTATCTAGCACCAAGTTGGTACTAGATACATCCATTTGAGGGACAAACTTTTTCGGACGGAGGGAGTAGTTGTGAATTTGAGAAATACTTGTGTTGAAGTTTGTGATTCCCGTAGCATGCACGTATGGTGAACCGTTATGTGACAAAGTCGGAGCATGATTTATTGATTGATTGTCTTCCTTATGAGTGGCGGTCGGGGACGAGCGATGGTCTTTTCCTACCAATCTATCCCCCTAGGAGCATGCACGTAGTACTTTGTTTCGATAACTAATAGATTTTTGCAATAAATATGTGAGTTCTTTATGACTAATGTTGAGTCCATGGATTATACGCACTCTCACCCTTCCACCATTGCTAGCCTCTATAATACCGCGCAAATTTCGCCGGTATCATAAACCCACCATATACCTTCCTCAAAACAGCCACCATACCTACCTATCATGGCATTTCCATAGCCATTCTGAGATATATTTCCATGCAACTTTCCACCGTTCCGTTTGTTATGACACTCTCCATCATTCTCATATTGCTTGCATGATCATGTAGTTGACATCGTATTTGTGGCAAAGCCACCATTCATAATTCTTTCATACATGCCACTCATGCATCATTGCACATCCCGGTACACCGCCGGAGGCATTCATATAGAGTCATATCTTGTTCTAAGTATCAAGTTGTAATTCTTGAGTTGTAAGTAAATAAAAGTGTGATGATCTTCATTATTAGAGCATTGTCCCCAGTGAGGAAAGGATGATGGAGACTATGATTCCCCCACAAGTCGGGATGAGACTCCGGACGAAAAAAGAGAGGCCAAAGAAGCCCAAATAAAAAAAAGAGAAAGGAGGCCATAAAAAAAAGAGAAGGCCCAAATAAAAAAATAAAAAAATGAGAGAAAAAGAGAGAAGGGCAATGCTACTATCCTTTTACCACACTTGTGTTTCAAAGTAGCACCATGATCTTCATGATAGAGAGTCTCCTATGTTGTAACTTTCATATACTAGTGGGAATATTTCATTATAGAACTTGGCTTGTATATTCCAATGATGGGATTCCTCAAAATGCCCTAGGTCTTCGTGAGCAAGCGAGTTGGATGCACACACACTAGTTTCTTTTGTTGAGCTTTCATATACTTATAGCTCTAGTGCATCTGTTGCATGGCAATCCCTACTCACTCACATTGATATCTATTGATGGGCATCTCCATAGCCCATTGATATGCCTAGTTGATGTGAGACTATCTTCTCCTTTTTGTCTTCTCCACAACCACCATTCTATTCCACCTATAGTGCTATATCCATGGCTCACGCTCATGTATTGCGTGAAGATTGAAAAGGTTTGAGAACATCAAAAGTATGAAACATTTGCTTGGCTTGTCATCGGGGTTGTGCATGATTTAAATATTTTGTGTGGTGAAGATAGAGCATAGCATGACTATATGATTTTGTAGGGATAGCTTTCTTTGGCCATGTTATTTTGAGAAGACATAATTGCTTAGTTAGTATGCTTGAAGTATTATTATTTTTATGTCAGTATTGAAGTTTTGTCTTGAATCTTATGGATCTGAATATTCTCGCTACAATAAAGAGAAATACATGATAAATATGTTAGGTAGCATTCCACATCAAAAATTCTATTTTTATCATTTACCTACTCGAGGACGAGCAGGAATTAAGCTTGGGGATGCTGATACGTCTCCAATGTATCTATAATTTTTTATTGTTCCATGTTATTATATTATCAACCTTGGATGTTTTATATGCATTTATATGCTATTTTATATAATTTTTGGGACTAACCTATTAACCAAGAGCCCAGTGCCAGTTTCTGTTTTTTCCTTGTTTTAGAGTATCGCAGAAAAGGAAAATCAAACGAAGTCCAATTGACCTGAAACTTCACGGAACTTATTTTTGGAAGGAAAGCAACCCAGGAGACTTGGAGTTCATGTTAGGAAAGCAACGAGGAAGCCACGAGGTAGGGGGCGTGCCCACCCCCCTGGGAGCGCCCTCCACCCTCGTGGGCCCCTCGTGGCTCCCATGATGTACTTCTTTCGCCTATATATCTCCATATACCCTAAAACGATCGGGGAGCACAATAGATCGGGATTTCCGCCACCAGAAGCCTCCGTAGCCACCAAAAGCCAATCTAGACCCGTTCTGGCACCCTGTCGGAGAGGGGGGATCCCTCTCCGGTGGCTATCTTCATCATCCTGGTGCTCTCCATGACGAGGAGGGAGTAGTTCTCCCTTGGGGTTGAGGGTATGTACTAGTAGCTATGTGTCTGATCTCTCTCTCTCTCTCTCGTGTTCTTGAGGTGGTACGATCTTGATGTATCGCGAGCTTTGCTATTATAGTTGGATCTTATGATGTTTTCTCCCCCCTCTACTCTCTTGTAATGGATTGAGTTTCCCCTTCGAAGTTATCTTATCGGATTGAGTCTTTAAAGATTTTAGAACACTTGATGTATGTCTTGCCGTGCGTATCTGTGGTGACAATGGGATATCACGTGATTCACTTGATGTATGTTTTGGTGATCAACTTGCGGGTTCCGCCCATGAACCTATGCATAGGGGTTGGCACACGTTTTCGTCGTGATTCTCCGGTAGAAACTTTGGGGCACTCTTTGAGGTTCTATGTGTTGGTTGAATAGATGAATCTGAGATTGTGTGATGCATATCGTATAATCATACCCACGGATACTTGAGGTGACATTGGAGTATCTAGGTGACATTAGGGTTTTGGTTGATTTGTGTCTTAAGGTGTTATTCTAGTACGAACTCTAGGGCTATTTGTGCACTTATAGGAATAGCCCAACGGATTGATTGGAAATAATAACTTTTAGGTGGTTTCATACCCTACCATAATCTCTTCGTTTGTTCTCCGCTATTAGTGACTTTAGAGTGACTCTTTGTTGCATGTTGAGGGATACTTATATGATCCAATTATGTTATTATTGTTGAGAGGACTTGCACTGGTGAAAGTATGAACCCTAGCCCTTGTTTCAACACATTGCAATACCGTTTGTGCTCACTTTTATCATTAGTTACCTTGCTGTTTTCATATTTTCAGATTACAAAACCTATATCTACTATCCATATACCACTTGTATCACCATCTCTTTGCCGAACGAGTGCACCTATACAATTTACCATTGTATTGGGTGTGTTGGGGACACAAGATACTCTTTGTTATTTGGTTGCAGGGTTGCTTGAGAGAGACCATCTTCATCCTACGCCTCCTACGGATTGATAAACCTTAGGTCATCCACTTGAGGGAAATTTGCTACTGTCCTACAAACCTCTGCACTTGGAGGCCCAACAACATCTACAGGAAGAAGGTTGTGTAGTAGACATCAGAGGGCGTGGCCTCGCACCAGGCGAGATCCAGGGCCAAGTGGTGGCACGCAGGATACACGGCCGGCGGCGGCGTGCAGGATCTAAGGCCGATGGTGGAGGTTTGGGGGGGGGGCGTGATATGTCTCCAATGTATCTACTTTTCCAAACACTTTTGCCCTTGTTTTGAACTCCAACTTGCATGATTTGAATGGAACTAACCCGGACTGACGATGTTTTCGGCAGAATTACCATGGTGTTATTTATGTGCAGGAGCAAACGTTCTCGGAATGACCTGAAACTTCATGGAGACACTTTTCAGAAAATAAGAAAAATATCTGCCAAAGATGAAGGCCAGGGGGGACACCACCTTGCCACGAGGGTGGGGGCGTGCCTGCCCCCCTAGGGCGCGCCCCCTACCTCGTGGGCCCCCTGTTGCCTCTCTGACTCCAACTCCACCTCCATATATTGAGTTTCGGGGAGAGAAAAACAGAGAGAATAAATAATCGTGTTTTACGATACAGAGCCGCCGCCAAGCCCTAAAACCTCTCGGGAGGGCTGATCTGGAGTCCGTTCGGGACTCCAGAGAGGGGAATCTGTCGCCATCGTCATCATCAACCATCCTCCATCACCAATTTCATGATGCTCACCGCCATGTGTGAGTAATTCCATCATAGGCTTGCTAGACGGTGATGGGTTGGATGGGACCTATCATGTAATCGAGTTAGTTTTGTTAGGGTTTGATCCCTAGTGTCCACTATGTTCTGAGATTGATGTTGCTATGACTTTTCTATGCTTAATGCTTGTCACTAGGGCCCGAGTGCCATGATTTCAGATCTGAACCTATTATGTTTTCATCAATATATGAGTGTTCTTGATCCTATCTTGCAAGTCTGTAGTCACCTATTATGTGTTATGATCCGTTAACCCCGAAGTGACAATAATCGGGATACTTACCGGTAATGACCGTAGTTTGAGGAGTTCATGTATTCACTATGTGTTAATGCTTTGTTCGGTTCTCTATTAAAAGGAGGCCTTAATATCCCTTAGTTTCTGTAAGGACCCCGCTGCCACGGGAGGGTAGGACAAAAGATGTCATGCAAGTTCTTTTCCATGAGCACATATGACTATATTCGGAATACATGCCTACATTATATCAATGAACTGGAGCTAGTTCTGTGTCACCCTAGGTTATGACTGTTACATGATGAACCGCATCTGGCATAATTCTCCATCACCGATCCATTGCCTACGAGCTTTCCATATATTGTTCTCCGCTTATTTACTTTTCCGTTGCTATTTCTATCATCACTACCAAATACCAAAAACAGTACTTTTACTACTGTTATCTTTTGCTACCGTTATCACCACTATCATATTACTTTGCTACTAAACACTTTGCTGCAGATATTAAGTTTCCAGGTGTGGTTCAATTGACAACTCAGCTGCTAATACTTGAGAATATTCTTTGGCTCCCCTTCTGCCGAATCAATAAATTTGGGTTGAATACTCTACCCTCGAAAACTGTTGCAACTCCCTATACTTGTGGGTTATCAAGACTATTTTCTGGCACCGTTGCCGGGGAGCATAGCTCTATTCTTTGAGTCACTTGGGATATATATATCTGCTTATCATTATGAAGAATTTGAGAGATCCAAAAACCAAGATCTATCCCTCAACTACGAGGGGAGGTAAGGAACTGCCATCTAGCTCTACACTTGATTCACCTTCTGTTTTGACTAAGCTTGCGACACCTACACCTGCTTCTGCTATTCGTTCTGATATGTCGCATGTTATTGATGATGCCACTTCTGCTATGCATGATACTTATGATGAAACTACCTCTATGCCTGATACTACTATGCCACTTAGTGCTTTTCTTGATGAACAACTTGCTAGGGCTAGAGAAATTGAAAATATTGAATCTGATGATACTGATGAAAGTGATGATGAAGAACCACTTGCCATTCCTAAGGGTCATGTTTTTGATCAAGATGCTTCTTTAGCTATTTTAGCTTGCAGAAATAGAACTGAATTTAAAAAATTATTAGCTAAATGGAGTAAGCAATCTCTAAATGCTAGAATGAAACCTGACCCTCCTCTTGCTACTTCACCTATCTTTGTTACTGATAAGGATTATGAATTCTCTGTTGATCCTGATATAATTACTTTGGTTGAATCTGATCCTTTTCATGGTTATGAATCTGAAACTGTTGTGGCACACCTTACTAAACTGAATGATATAGCTACCCTGTTCACTAAAGATGAGAGAACTCGCTACTTTTACATCCTTAAAATATTTCCGTTCTCATTAAAGGGTGATGCTAAGATATTGTAACGCCCTCGATGCGGCTATATCTCCCACGTGTCGAAGCACGACTTAGAGGCATAACCGCATTGAAAGCAATGTCGCAAGTGAGGTAATCTTCACACAACCCATGTAATACATAAGGGAAAGAGTTGCATAGTTGGCTTACAATCGCCACTTCACACAATTACATGAATAAAGCATTACATCATCCAGATACAATCAAGGTCCAACTACGGAACCAAAATAAACGAAGAACCCCAAAAGCGACAAGGTCCCCGATCGACCCCAACTGGGCTCCACTACTGATCAACTAGAACGAAACAACACAAAGGACAAGATCTTCATCGAGCTCCTCCTGAGCTTGGTTGCATCATCCGCACGGTAACCTCGGCACCTGCAAACTAGTTTTGGAAGTATCTGTGAGCCACAGGGACTCAGCAATCTCGCACCCTCACGATCAAGACTATTTAAGCTTATGGATAAGGTAAAGGTATGAGGTGGAGCTGCAGCAAGCGGCTAGCATATATGGTGGCTAACATATGCAAATGAGAGCGAGAAGAGAAGGCAAAGCACGGTCGATACAAGTATGATCAAGAAGTGATCCTAAAACAACCTACGTCAAGCATAACTCCAACACCGTGTTCACTTCCCGGACTCCGCTGGAAAGAGACCATCACGGTAACACACGCGGTTGATGTATTTTAATTAAGGTCAACTTCGGGTTTTCTACAACCGGACATTAACAAATTCCCATCTGCCCATAACCGCGGGCACGGCTTTTGAAAGTTCAAATCCCTGCAGGGGTGTCCCAACTTAGCCCATCACAAGCTCTCACGATTAACGAAGGATATTCCTTCTAGCGGGAAGACCCAATCAGGCTCGGAATCCCGGTTACAAGACATTTCGACACGTAAAACAAGACCAGCAAGACCACCCGCTGTGCCGACAATCCCGATAGGAGCTGCACATATCTCGTTCTCAGGGCACACCGGATAAGCTAAGCGTACGGGAGCCAACGTAACCCAAGTTGCCAAGGGACGGCCCCGCACGGTGCTCTGGGTTGGACCAACACTTAGACAAGCACTGGCCCGGGGGGGGTTAAAATAAGATGACCCTTGGGCTGGCCTAACCCAAGGGAAAAAGAGGCTAGGTGGCAAATGGTAAAACCAATGTTGGGCCTTGCTGGAGGAGTTTTATTCAAAGCAAACTGTCAAGGGGTTCCCATTATAACCCAACCGCGTAAGGAACGCAAAATCCGGGAACATATCACCGATATGACGGAAACTAGGGCGGCAAGAGTGGAACAAAACACCAGGCATAAGGCCGAGCCTTCCACCCTTTACCAAGTATATAGATGCATTAATTAAATAAGATATATCGTGATATCCCAACAAGTAACCATGTTCCAACAAGGAACAAACTTCAATCTTCACCTGCAACTAACAACGCTATAAGAGGGGCTGAGCAAAGCGGTAACATAGCCAAACAACGGTTTGCTAGGACAAGGTGGGTTAGAGGCTTGGTTCAACAATATGGGAGGCATGATAAGCAAGTGGTAGGTATCGCAGCATAGGCATAGCAAAAGAGGGAGCAACTAGCAAGAAAAGATAAAAGTGATTTCGAGGGTATGGTCATCTTGCCTGAAATCCCGCAAGGAAGAAGAACGAGTCCATGAAGAAGACAAACGAACGTAGTCGAACGGGTCCTCACAAACGCAACGTTATCGGAACCAACCCGAAGAAGCAACCACCGGAAAGAAGCACGCAACATAGTAAACAATCATCACATAACATGGCATGATGCAAAATCAAGTATGATGCATGTCCGGTTTAATGAGGCATGGCATGGCAAAGTGCACAAACAATCCTACAAATTAAGTGGAGCTCATTATGCAACGGAGTTGCATATTGACGAAACACCACATGACTTATTTAGTTCTCTCTCGGTTATGTACCCAACAATATTAAATGTTGTTAAACATGGAAAGAGGGTGAAGCAAAGTAAAACTACCTATCTAGTCAAGGTTAAATGAGGCCGGAAGCAACGAACAACAATTCCGGTAAGTCCCCATATGCATATATTAGGTTTGGTACTGTTCTGCCCTAAACCATATTTTATAGTTGTTAAACATGCAAAGTGATGCCACCATGTTAAACTATGCAAAATTCTACCCCATTTACATATAAATATTATTAAATTCGGAGCTACGGTTATTTAGTTATGAAATAAATCATTTTAGCATGGCATTAGGTAAATTATGAACAAACATCATTTTAAACATTTTAAACATAGATGAAAGTTGCACAATATGAATCTACACAAAATTCTAAGCAACTTTCATATATAAATCATTTTAATATGGTGCACGGTTATTAGGTTATTAAATGCATGGACTTGAAGGGCTTTTCTATAAAAATGTCAATCCCTTGGAAAATTAGGAAATTCATAGTTCAGGGGAAAAAAGGAGCAGGCCGAAACTGGCTGGGCGCTGGGCTGTGGTGTTCTCACCATTGGGCCTAACAGGCCGGATCTGGAGAGGAAACGACCCACTGGGGCGCTAGAGGCAAACGTTGTGGTCCAACCGGGCAGCCACGCACAAGTGATCTAGCGGGCGAGCGCGCTCCTCTGCTCATGAGGAAAACAGAGCAGCGATGCCTGAGCAGGCAAAGCAGGGAAGCGTCTGCACGATGCACGGGGGGACTTGGCGCTACTCCGGCGAGGAGCCGACGGCGCGGATCCAGCGGGCGACACGACGGGGAGGTCGGATCTGTCGGAGACGGCTACAGACAAAGCAGCGCTGCGGCGGGAGCTGCAAGGCCATGGCAGGGGAGAATTTCAGACAAGACGCTGAGAGATTAGAGAAAGAGAGGACCGGAGGGAGAGCTGGAAGAGGTGAGGCGGGTGCTCGAGGAGGTCATCTGACAGAGCAGGTCAATAGTGGTGGCGACATGGGCAGGGGCAGCGGACTTGGACGGTGGAGCCTGGGTGCGGCAGCGTGAATGGAGAGGCGGCAACGACGAGGCACGATGGCGCAAGCACGGGACAACCGAGGTCGAGCAGGGGTCCATAGCGCGCGGGGTTGCTGCCTGGTGCTGCTCCAGCGAGCTGCAGCTCGCGGTCGACGGCTGGGGCGGGGGCTATTGCTCGGGAAGAGCTCCTGCGAGGGAGAGAGAGATGTGTGAGGGAGAGCGGAAGAAAGAAAGACGGGGAGGAGGAACCGAGGGAGAGGGCACGGGGTCGGCTTGGCAGTGGTGGTTCCAATCGCCAGCGTAAGAAGTAGCTCCAGGAGGCGCAAGGTTTGTGGATCGAGGAACGGGAGGCGTGCACCGGCTGGATGTATCAATGGGACAAAGAAATTGGGGATGGATCCCGAGAGATTTCGAGTGGGTGGCGGCGGACACGGGGTGGATGGGACAGATCCCCTAGGTTTTAGGGTTAGGCTAGATTTGGTAGGTGGCGGTCTATTAATATAAGGAAAAGAGGGAGTTTGGATCCTCCGATCGAAATCGGACGGTTCAGAAAGGATAGGTTAGGGAGTCTAAATAATAAAACGGTGATATTTTGTAGACGTTAGGGGATGATCCGGACACAACGGTAGCGACAGCCCGGGTCGGGTCCGGGACAACTTCGGACGCGCGCGAGGGGTTCGATGCATTGTGCAGAGAGGGTTTCGGACCGTGCGGTCGCATCGGACAACTCTGGAAGCGAAGAGGGGAAGGAGGATGGACTAGGTGGGTTGTGGCGAGACTGCGAGGGGAAGAAGAGAGAGAGAGGGCCCGGCATCTGTTTCCGGAGACCGAAAACATCCGACGTTAGACCGGCTATAATGCCGCTATAGTTAATCGTTGGGGCGTCAAACGAACTCCGAATGCGATGAAACTTGGCAGGCGGCCTACCTACACTATAATAAGACTGCACGCCAAATTTCAACCCAATTCGAGAACATTTTCCAGCCACTTATAAAATACTATCTCAGACATGCCACGGGCGCGTGCAAGTGTGGTTGGGCTCAGAACGGACAACGGAGAGAACTCGGAGAACCCGGACGAATGCAAGTTTTTGAAAAACATGATGATGCTATGCAAAAGATGACATGATGAAATGCAACACGCAAGCAAATGACATGGCAACGCAGCGACTAACTGGAAGACACCTGGCACATCGGTCTCGGGGCGTCACAGATATGGTTTAATTCTCTTGATCCTGGTTGTGTGCGTAGTCCCCAGGATATGATTTATTACTTCTCTGCTAAATATTTCCCGGCTCATAAGAAACAAGTTGCTTTAAGGGATATATATAATTTTGTACAAATTGAAGAAGAGAGTCTCCCACAAGCTTGGGGGAGGCTTCTCCAATGACTTAATGCTTTGCCTGATCATCCTCTTAAGAAAAATGAAATACTTGATATCTTTTATAATGGACTAACCGATGCCTCCAGAGATTACCTGGATAGTTGTGTTGGTTCTATTTTTAGGGAAAGAACACCGGATGAAACTGAAATTCTATTGAATAATATGTTGACAAATGAAATTAATTGGACACCTCCGGACCCAATTCCTGAGCCTATTCCTAAACCAACTCCGAAGAAGAGGGGTATTCTATTTCTTAGTCCTGAAGATATGCAAGAGGCAAAGAAATCTATGAAAGAAAAAGGTATTAAAGCTGAAGATGTTAAGAATTTACCTCCTATTGAAGAAATACATGGTCTTAATTTACCTCCTATTGAAGAAACATATAATCTTAATCCATTACCTATTGAAGAAACTCATGGTCTTGATAACCCGACACAGGTAGTAAAGGTAAATTCTCGCTATAGATATCATAAAGCTGTAATCCCATTTACTAAAATTGCTAGCCCATGCTTAGATGAGTTTGATAAATTTATGGCAAAGCAAGAAGACTTTAATGCTTATTTTGGTAGACAATTAAAATGCAATTCAAATATGCTTGGACACTTGGGTGATTATATGGCTAATGTTAAAAGTGAACTTAAACTTATTAGTAAACATGCTTCTATGGTTACCACTCAAGTAGAACAAGTACTTAAAGCTCAAAATGATTTGCTCAATGAATTGAATAGTAAAAATAATGATAATGTTGTCAGGGTAGCTACAAGAACTGGTAGAATGACCCAGGAACCTTTGTATCCTGAAGGCCATCCTAAGAGAATTGAGAAAGATTCTCGGAGAAATAATATAGATGCACCTAGTTCTTCTAAAAAGAAGAAAAAGAAAAATGATAGGACTTTGCATGCTTCTAGTGATCCTATTGTTGAAACACTTGAGAATCCAAATGATATCTCTATTTTTGATGCTGAAACACAATCTAGAAATGAACCTGAAACTAGTGATAATGCTAATAATAATGTTCATAATGATGCTCAACCTAGTAATGATAATGATATAGAAATTGAACCTACTGTTGATCTTGATAACCCACAATCAAAGAATCAACGTTATGATAAGAAAGACTTTGTTGCTAGGAAACATGGTAAACAAAGAGAGCCTTGGATTCAGAAACCCATGCCTTTTCCTCCCAAACCATCCAAGAAAAAGGATGATGAGTCTTTCGAGTGCTTTGCTGAAATGATTAGACCTATCTTTTTGCGTATGCGATTAACTGATATGCTCAAAACAAATCCTTATGCGAAGTACATGAAAGATATAATTACAAATAAAAGAAAGATACCGGAAGTTAAAATTTCGAACATGCTTGCTAACTATACTTTTAAGGGTGGAATACCAAAGAAACTTGGAGATCCAGGAGTACCCACTATACCATCTTCCATTAAAAGAAATAATGTTAGAACTGCTTTATGTGATCTTGGAGCCGGTGTTAGTGTTATGCCTCTCTCTTTATATCGTAGACTTGATTTGAATAAGTTGACACCTACTGAAATATCTTTGCAAATGGCTGATAAATCAACTGCTATACCTGTCGGTATTTGTGAGGATGTGCTTGTTGTAGTTGCAAATATTACTATTTTAACAGACTTTGTTATTCTTGATATTCCCGAGGACGATAGTATGTCTATTATTCTTGGAAGACCCTTTTTGAATACTGTAGGGGCTGTTATTGATTGCACTAAAGGCAATGTCACCTTTCATGTTAATGGTAATGAGTGTCGTGGTAATGATTCCGACAATAAGAGAGGGGTAGGATAAAGGAGCATGATCTATCGAGATGCATATGGGTGACACGGTGGTTTTAGCGAGTTCGGGCCTCTCACGGTGGAGATAACAACCCTACGTCTCGTGCTCCGGAGAGGCTTTGTTTTATCCGAGTATGTATCCAGAGATTACAATGTATGCGAGAAAGGAGAACGGATCCCCATGCCTGAGCTAAGTCCTGAGACTAGAAAGAGAGAGAGATAGAAGAAAAGAGCCCCCGAGTGTGGTGGTGGGGGTGGCTTATATAGAGTGCGCCACCCCCTCACCCATTATGTTACACGGTGGAGCATCAATGCCATAATGCCTGCCCACTACAAAACCGTCATGCTGACTATTGGTCTTTGCATATCCGAGTGAGTTACACGGTAGAGTGGAATGAGCTCGTTGAGTGAAGTGCCGTGCTCCGAGTGGTGATCGCGTCCGAGTGACTTTCAAGTTGCAGTACATCTGGACGGTGATCTGGCCCAGGGGCCTAGTACAAAGTATACGGTGTCCATGGGTAGGGCCTTTAGGTCAAGCCTGTTACCCTACCCCTAATACATATCCTCGTCATTAGCCCCCGAATCGGTCGAGGTTGAGCGGGTCGAGTCGAGGTGAATTCCCAGATGAGTCGAGTGCTGCGGAGGCACTTATGAACTCCCTCTGGTCACCCGGCGATCTTATCTCCGCATGTTGCCTTGACGGATTCCAGACTGTATGGTGTCCGAGTGAAATGAGCTCAAACGGGTCCGCGGAGGAGCGTTAAACTCACCTTATAGCAATTTTTTTGGAGTGATTTGGAGCTAGTCCTGCATTGAGTAACTGATTACTCGGAATTTCTTCACGCCTGGAACGTGTCTTTGTTTTGTTGTTTGGCCGTCACTCGGACCGGGCGGACCGTTCCGAGTGGATACCATTCCGGTGGGGGCACGCTGAGTGCACCCACTGGGTGTAGCCCCAGAGACTGCCGTCGACTGCGGGCAGTCGGCGGGAGTCTTAGAGCTTGTCTTTTTGTTGTTGTTTGGCCGTCACTCGGACCGGGCGGACCGTGCCGAGTGGATACCAACAGTCGGCGGGAGTCTTAGAGCCTGTATTTTTTGTTGTTGTTCATCACTCGGACTGGTCAGGCCGTACCGAGTGGAGATTACTCCAGTGGGGGCACGCTGAGTGCACCCACTGGGTGTAGTCCCCAAGACCGCCGTCGACTATGGGCAGTCGGCGGGGTTCTGAGAGAACTAAAACTCTTCTTAGATGGTACTGATCGAACTTGTTCTTCTCTGACTCAGAGGTCGAGTAATTCTGGAGCTGGTTTTACATCGCGCAAAATGTTTCTTTCCGAGTTCTCTTCTAGTGGGGGCACGCTGAGTGCACCTGCTGGGTGCAGTCCCCGAGCCTCTGTCGGACTAGATGAGTCGGGCGGAGGGTTTAAGTCTCCTGGTAAACCTCCATGTAGTCGACACGGTAAATATCTTTTAGTCTGAAATTGAGTCAATCAGATGCATCTTCAGGCGCTTGACATGGTAAATAAGCTCAGCCTGGAGCTGAGTCAGTCGGAATGATCTTCGTGCACTCGGCACAGAATAAATTCAGCCTGGAACTTGGTCAAGCAGGTGAATCTTCGCGCTCTCGGCACGGTGAATGAATTCGGCTTTGAAACTGTCGACTGTAGAAAAAAGCTGGACACTCCAGGGAGTAATCTTTCCATTAGTACTTCTACCGTTAGATTTTGCGTGAAAGGGGTATTTGTAAGAGTACACTGTATCCGCAGAGGAGCTTCATTTTCACCCTTTTGCATGAAAGGGGTATTTGTCCGAGTGGACGTGCTTCCCGACTGATCGGGGTATGTTGACTCCAAGGAAAAACTTGGTGGCACTCGTATGTCTTTCGGAGGAGATAGACTATTGGTCTGACATGGACGTGCTATGAAACCCGAGTGGCGAGGCTAGTGTGTGGGCTAACTCTCCGGAGAGAGGTCACTCATTATCCTGGGGGAACACCAGCACATGCTATCTCTGAGTCCAAGTTTGGGAAACTGACGCCTTGGAGCCTAGGATAAGGGTCAAGTGTATCCGTAGAGGAGCGTTGTTTTCACCCTTTGCAGTCTTAAAGATGACTTCAGGTAATGATTTGGGCAATCGTCCGAGTGGACAGTACTACCCTTATAGATTTTCGGCAGACCGAGCATGTATGGTCAGAAGAATATTCCTGATGTGATCAATAGGTTGACCAAATTGGCGTAACCCATGAGGGCGACATGGCCCAGGGCTGTGCGAAGCCCCCGAGTGATGCTCGAAAAAGGTAAGATTGCTACAGAGTGTGATATGAGGTTTGAACATATGAGTAACTTAGTTGTTCCAGTGTTGGGGGTGTAGAGGTGAGGACATGTCCAACTGATGGTGACGCACGGGGCGGCCGAGGGGCGAGGACGTGCAGATCCGAGTGGCAACGCACGGGGCGGCCGAGTGATGCTAGGGTAGGTGGCCGAGTGAAGGACTAAGTGTCCATCCAAGTGGCAAAAATGGTCCTTGAAGGAGTTAGCCAGATGCTTTCGAAGCTGATGTAGTGACGAGGTCGGTGTAGTGTGGCTGCGGCGCAACAAGACCGGCGCGACAACTGAGTCTGAGTAGGAACGAAGATGGCGTGCAGAGTGTCTGAGTGATTATGTAATTTGTCAAAGTGACGGATCAAATGTACTTGTTGAAGTGAAGGGTCTGACTGGTGATGAAGTACTCGACCACTTAGGAGAATGTCATTCCGAATGAGCTGCAGCTCCCGAGTGCGGCGTAGCCCCCGAGCGTACTATAGGCTTCGACAATGGACGTGCCAGAATACGAGAAATATAGTTTTGAATGGATAATTTGTAATTCATCGAGTCGGACTCGGGTAAAGATGAGGAGAAGTTTCCGAGTGATGCTCGAAAGAGGCAAACTCGAAGGGAGTGAAGTGTGCAATTTAATTATAAAAGGGACTTATCAGTCTCATGCCTAACGAGGTCTATGTCATTGATATGATGAAGAGGATTCCTCTGAGGGGTTGGCCGAATGTTTTTGAAGCCAATAGGTGACAAGGTCGGTGTTGTGGTGCGCTAGGACCGGTACGGTGACCGAGTCCGAGCAGCGATGAAGTTGGCGCATAGGGCCGTCGAGTGATCACATAACTTGTGTAAAAATGGCACAAGCCAACGAAATAATTTCTCAAGGAAATTTGATGTGTGATGAAATGATTTGTGTGAATAGCGAAGGATCCGCTGGGAGTGCAAGGGGCTTGCTGGTTGACCAGCAAGAGTCTGAGAGAGCGAAGGATCCGTTCGAACTTGTCGAAGCGACGGATCCGACCGAACTCATTGGAATACTGGCTCAAATAAAATGGAAGTGTAGTGTTTCAACTGAGTTGCAGCCCCAGAGGACCGATGCAAACTCGAAATGAAGAACGACACATGGTGTTCGTGAATGATGTATGCGAAAAAATGGAAGCTGGACTCATGAGTCACATAACCAGTACTAAGCAAGTATGTGAAAATAAGCAGCCGAGCATAGAGGTACACTCGGTGGCGTGGCCTCCGAGTGAACGTGATGTGTGAATTACGAAACACTTGGGAAGACGGAAATAACAAGATGTAAAATGACTTAGCTGTCTGAAGGCGCACGAGTGGCCGAGTGGTGACGAGGCGATGGTGACAGTCGACCTTCATCTTGGTGTCCTTGCGGATAGGGATGGAGCGCACATTATACTTGTGATGCAGCTCCTTGAGTTAGAGGTTTGCTCTTGTCTCAGTCGGGTTTTGGCTACTTAGGCGAGTCCTTGGACTATAGCTAAGCCTCCGAGTAGGAGGCTTGCTCTCCACTCGGTAGGATTTCAAACACTTAGGCGAGCACTAGACTGCAGCTAAGCCCCCGAGTGGGAGGTTTGCTCTTCACTCGGTAGGATTTTTTCAAACTTAGGCGAGTATTGGACTGCAGCTAAGCCCCCGAGTGGGAGGTTTGCTCTCCACTCGGTAGGATTTTTTTCAAACTTGGGCGAGTACTGGACTGCAGCTAAGCCCCCGAGTGGGAGGTTTTCTCTCCACTTGGTAGGATTTTTTTCAAACTTAGGCGAGTACTGGACTGCAGCTAAGCCCCCGAGTGGGAGGTTTGCTCTCCACTCGGTAGGATTTCTTCAAACATAGGCGAGTACTGGACTGTAGCTAAGCCCCCGAGTGGGAGGCTGACTCATCACTCGGTAGGATTTCTTGAACTTAGGCGAAACAGATTCGCAGCTAAGTCACCCACTGGGGGATTTTGGTTACAAGTATAAGCAACAACAGTTATTTTAGAAAAAACTGTTAAAATCTGTGTGGTGATGAGGTGACCAACCGATGGCGATGCGCAGGGCGGCCGAGTGGTGATGAGGTGACCAACTGACGGTGACGCGGGTGGCGGCCGAGTGGTGATGAGGTGACCAACCGATGGCGACGCGCGGGGCGGCTGAGTGGTGATGAGGTGACCAACCGATGGCGATGCGCGGGGCGGCCGAGTGGTTATGAGGTGACCAACCGACGGCGACGCGGGTGGCGGCCGAGTGGTGATGAGGTGACCAACCGATGGCGACGCGCGGGGCGGCCGAGTGGTGATGAGGTGACCAACCGAGTGGCGACGCGCGGGGCGGCCGAGTGGTGATGAGGTGACCAACCGAGTGGCGACGCGCGGGGCGGCCGAGTGGTTATGAGGTGACCAACCTAGTGGCGACGCGCGGAGCGGCCGAGTGGTTATGAGGTGACCAACCTATGGCGACGCGCGGGGCGGCCGAGTGGTTATGAGGTGACCAACCTAGGGCGACGCGTAGGGCGGCCGAGTGGTTATGAGGTGACCAACCTAGTGGCGACGCGCGGCGCGGCCGAGTGGTGATGAGGTGACCAACCGATGGCGACGCGCGGGGCGGCCGGGTGGTGATGAGGTGACCAACCGATGGCGACGCCCGGGGCGGCCGAGTGGTTATGAGGTGACCAACCTATGGCGACGCGCAGGGCGGACGAGTGGTTATGAGGTGACCAACCGAGTGGCAACGCGCGGGGCGGCCGAGTGGTTATGAGGTGACCAACCGATGGCGACACGCGGGGCGGCCGAGTGGTTATGAGGTGACCAACCTATGGCGACGCGCGGGGAGGCCGAGTGGTTATGAGGTGACCAACCTAGTGATGATGACATGTCTCGCGGAGTGATGATACGCCGGGCGTCCGACTGATGTAGACGCGTCCCGCGGAGTGACGATGCACGGGGCGTCCGAGTGATGTAGACGTGTCCCGCGGAGTGATGATGCGCGAGGCGGCCAAGTGAAGTAGACGCGTCCCGGGGAGTGGAGACGCACGGGGCGTCCGAGTGGGTAAGTTGTTGAAGACGTGCCCAAACGAGCGCCGAGTGACGTAGACATGTCTAGCCGAGTGGCGTCCCGCGGGACGGAGGAATTGTGAGGACATTTCCAACCGAGTGGTTGTTGGACTGGAACGTCGGTGTTTGACTGTTGAAGTGGTCTTTTATCCATCCGAGCAAATTTATCTGAATATGCAATTCAGTGAGCTTAAGTCCCATCCGAGTGAACCTGGGTTCGAACAGAAAAGGAACTATTAAGTGAGTGTCGAGTAATTTGTTAGCTAATTTGTAAAATGATCGGAGAGGATAAGGTCCTTAATCCTCTGACGAGTGGCTGGAGACTTGGTCTGCCGGGTTCATCGTTACCAAAGCGGAGTGCCGCCAGCCCCGGAGGAAGGGGCCGTATGTGGGGGTTCGTCGATGACGTTGCATATGAGGCTGGAGACTACGACAAGCCGGATGGCGTCAGTGGTCGTGCGTGGAGGTTCGACGATGGCCTCGCAGACGACGACAACGCGGATGGCGCTGGTGGTTGCATGCTGAAGCCAACCAACTGAGTAAATCATCTCTGGGCTAGCCGGCCGAGTGAACCTGTTCGTTAGCCGGCCGAGCGAAAAGGTGAATCGACCGAGTGAACCACAGCTGGATTGTGATCTGGTCGCAACGCCATCCGCCGAGTGGAATAAATGGTGAGTCGGTCAGGCGACTTTGTTCGTTTTAGCAAAGCCTGCAAGTTAGCAAGTACAGGTACCTCCACGAATATTTTGTGTCGGACTAATAAAGTGTCCACGCATGAATGCTAGTACTGCTCTGCATGCCCAGCGGACTAGTATTTTGCAGGGCGTAAAGACCACGGATGGATGGCCGTGCATGCATGCACAAATTAACCTGCGCATTAGTCATCAATGGACGGCAGAGAAAACTGGCGCATTAACTCCTCTGCATGCCCACCGGACCATTAAATGATTGGCTAACGGCCCAAGGACTTGAGGTCGTGGGCGAGAAGTTTTTGCATGGGCTAACTTAACTATCGCAATAAGTAATCAGGTAATTAACTGCTATAATTTACTTGCGTACTTGGGAACGGGGTCATCGGCGGTGCCGGAGAGAAGTTCAGAATGTGTACCTCGCAGGTGTAGAGCAGCATGTCAACCGGCCCGGCGGCGCTGGCGGTGATGGTGAATCTGACCGTGACATTTCAGGTCGCGCTGTGCCCGCCGGAGCGGTCGGCGGTGATGCGGTGCGGCGAGTGCGGGTCACCGGACAGCGATATGATGGCTTAGCCGCTGGAGCGGTCAGCGGTGACGCGTTGTGGCAGGCGCAGGTCACCGGACAGCGAGACGACGGCGTAGCCGCCGGAGCGGTCGGCGATGACGTGCTGTGGCGAGCGCAGGTCACTGCTTGCCATCACCGTCGGAGCCGAGGAAGATCTTGAGGAGGGCGACGGTGGCGTGCTACAGCGCGGCGCCGATGGGGAGTTACTGGGGCTGAGCGTCTGCGAGGACATCCATTGTCGTGGCCCTCTCCTCTTCCGTCGTTCATAAGTGTGACATGCAAAAGAAACAAAAACCGATTAGCAAATCATCTATAGATTGTAAAGAGTACAGGATGAGATGAGCAACTCCCTGATCCTTTTGTATGATGAGGAGTATTTTGTGTGACGGCCGGGACTCCAATAGTCAAAATTGGAAGCGGCGATTGTTTGATCTCGGGAGATCATCCCAAGAAAGATTGGGTTGCCTGCAGAAATTAGTCTATTGACGGTGATTGAAGAAAGAACCATATGCATCATGGCTCGATAGACGCCATGCCCCAAGGTGGGCGCCAACTGTCGTGGTAACAATTCCGACAATAAGAGAGGGGTAGGATAAAGGAGCATGATCTATCGAGATGCATATGGGTGACACGGTGGTTTTAGCGAGTTCGGGCCTCTCACGGTGGAGATAACAACCCTACGTCTCGTGCTCCGGAGAGGCTTTGTTTTATCCGAGTATGTATCCAGAGATTACAATGTATGCGAGAAAGGAGAACGGATCCCCATGCCTGAGCTAAGTCCTGAGACTAGAAAGAGAGAGAGAAAGAAGAAAAGAGCCCCCAAGTGTGGTGGTGGGGGGTGGCTTATATAGAGTGCGCCACCCCCTCACCCATTATGTTACACGGTGGAGCATCAATGCCATCATGCCGACTATTGGTCTTTGCATATCCGAGTGAGTTACACGGTCGAGTGGAATGAGCTCGTCGAGTGAAGTGCCATGCTCCGAGTGGTGATCGCCGTCCGAGTGACTTTCAAGTTGCGGTACATCTGGACGGCGATCTGGCCCAGGGGCCCAGTACAAAGTATACGGTGTCCATGGGTAGGGCCTTTAGGTCAAGCCTGTTACCCTACCCCTAATACATGTCCTCGTCAATGAGCACACGGTACACTTTCCGAGGAAACAACCTCAAGTTCATAGTATCAACTCTATTGGGAAAATTCCATCGATTATATTTGGAGGTTTTGAAGTTTCCCACTGTCAAGAAGAAATATGATATTCTTATTATTGGGGATGTGCATATCCCCGTTGAGGCAACATAGTGTTATTCGAAATTTCTCCGGTTCCATGTTATTGGGAATGAGTTCGTTAACAAGACTTGATCAACCTTGTTAGTGGATTCCTTTTGATGATCATGAGATCGATGAAACTAGAAGGCACAACCTTCTGTACCCCACTTTTACTTTTTGTTATTTATATTAAATAAAATAAAAATAAATATTTTTCTGTCTGTTATCTGATTATCCATGCAATATAAAAATATCTCGAAAATAAAAGTTCTCCAAATGCCTTGAAAATTAAATATGATTTTTTCTAGAATATTTGAGGATTTATGGAACTGAGAACACACCAGGGGGGCCAACCACCTGCCCACGAGGGTGGAAGGCGCGCCCCCTACCTCATGGGCCCACGGTGGCCCTCCTCCACTTATTCCTGCATCCACACACTTCATCTTCCTCCCCCAAACACGAATAACCAGCTCAAACCCGAGTCCAAGCTCGTTTTGCCGCCATTTTCGATCTCCTTGCTCAAAGCACCTCTCACAAAACTGCTTGGGGAGATTGTTCCTTGGTATGTGACTCCTCCATTGGTCCAATTAGTTTTTGTTCTAGTGCTTTATTCATTGCAAATTTTTGCTGCTTAGGTGGCCATGTTCTTGAGCTTGCATGTCAAATTTATATGGTCAAAAGTAGTTTTGATGCATGATATAGGCCCTAGGAACTTTTAGGAGTAGTTGCTATCAATATTATTGAGTTTGGTTTACTTTTATTTTGAAGTTACTAAAAATTTCAGAATTTTTCAAAAAATGATGGGGAGACTTTTGAGGGGCTCATCGTGCCAAAGTTCAAAGGAAAAGGCACCAAAGCCTAAGTATAATCTGCCTCGCACCACGGAGGTTCGGGCATGTGAATGGCCTTCCGAGGATTTCTTGAGAGCAGCCAGAATTTATGAAGATTTTCATGAGTTGGCTCAGACTGCAGGCCTTACCGCTTTCCTCCACGACTAATGCGATCAGTATCTCTTGCTCAGAAATACCTTTGTGCAAAACTTTCATTTTCATTCTAGGAACTCACCACCTACGGTGGAGTTTCATTTATATGATGAGCATAAGGAGATGTCACTTTATGATTTCTGTCAGATTTGTTTAGTCCCTTTTGAGGGCAATACAGAAGAACCACATCGTGATGATGTAGAGGGATTTATTGACACTATCACTGTAGGGGAAACAAGGAAGGTTTCCGATGCACGAATCACTAGCATACACTTTCTTGTTTTACGTTATTTTGCATTATTTGCTAGTCGCTGCTTAATTGGTCGCGGAAACTGTGGAAACCTGAGTATCCCTGATATTATTATTTTTCACCACGGTTTATATGGTGATAACTCTTTTAGTACGGGCGGCATTATTGTCAAACGGTTAAGTCTGAACCGTACCAAGGGCCCCATCTTTGGAGGCATCTATGCTACACGCCTAGCTGCACATTTTAACATACCTATTAGGCATTATGAGAAGGAAGAAAAGGTGTTGCCTCGTGTTTATTTAGATTATAAAAGTGTGGTGGCACATGATTTTATTGTTAAGAATAGGGAAGGAGAGCTTAAATATCAATTGTTCTTTAATAAACATCATCCTGAGACTATTACCTTGCCTGCTCCTTCCTTGTTTGATTTGACTGTAGGCACGTACCTTGTTCCGTTGACAGCTATCCACGCCTACTGGAACCCTGCACCAGCCGAGGAGCCAGAGCCGGAACCACAATTTGATCCTTCACGACAGTCTAATTATCAGTGGGATCCAGAGATGATTGTCAGCCAGTGGCAATCAGAGTCTTCCTCTTCTGCATCACAGTATGACCCCAACTATTATTATGGATATCCGCCAGGCCAGCCGTGGCCATAGACCAACTTAGGCCAAAAGCCTAAGTTTGGGGGAGTACATATTTATCACCGACATTACATTTATGCTCACACACTCATTGCTAGATGTCGGTGCTCATACTTTTTCATTGTATCATCCATGCCAGTTTAATTTCCTTTTTATGCTTTCTTCTTGTGTGTTTAATAAACCTTAAGAAAAACCAGAAAAAATTAGTTGTAGCTTTTATTTAGTTTACTTTCCATGCTTGTAGTAGTAATTAAAAAGAAAACCCAAAAAGATTTCATGTTCTTCTTTTGCTTGTTGGGAGCTTTCCCGTGTAAATAGTTTTATTTCTTTTCTTTTCTTTGGGGGTCGATAGGAGAAGACCATAATTAAATTGTTGAAGTGGCTCTTATATGCATTATTGTTGATCTGGCAAAAGAGCCCATATTGCCTTGTCTTCTCCTGTTTATTGAATGCCTGCAGATTCCAGCTTAGTCCAATGCGCGCGCACTATTATTATTATTCACATCGTTCGGTCGTGCAAGTGAAGGACAATTATGATGATATATGATGGACTGGTTGAGATGAGAAAAGCTGGTATGAACTCGACCTCTTTTATTTTTGTAAATATGATTAGTTCATCGTTCCTGATTCAGCCTATTATGAATAAACATGTTTGCAATGACAACTAGAGATCATAGTTTCTTGTGCCATGCTTGATTAGCTATGAGTTATAATGGTTTACCTTGCGTGCCAACATGCTATTAAAATTGTTATGATGTGGTATGATAGGGTGGTATCCTCCTCTGAATGATTTAAGTGACTTGACTTGGCACATGTTCACGCATGTAGTTGAAACAAAATCAACATAGCCTTCACGATATTTATGTTCATGGTGGATTATATCCTACTCATGCTTGCATTCAGTGTTGATTAATTTTAATGCATGTTCATGACTGTTGTCGCTCTTTAGCTGGTCGCTTCCCAGTCTTTTGCTAGCCTTCACCTGTACTAAGCGGGAATACTGCTTGTGCATCCAAACTCCTTAAACCCCAAAGTTATTCCGCATGAGTCCACTATACCTACCTATATACGGTATCTGCGTGCCGTTCCAAGTAAATTTGTATGTGCCAAACTCTAAACCTTCAAATAAGTATCCTGTTTTGTATGCTCGAATAGCTCATGTATCAACTAGGGTTGTCTGTATCTTCCATGTTACGCGGGTTATTCTCAAGAGGAGTGGACTCCGCTCCTCACTCACGAGATAAATGGCTGGTCACCGGGATGCCCAATCCCATGCTTTATGCAAACTAAATCAAAATAATTGCAAACAAAACTCCCCCTGGGACTCTTGTTAGTTGGAGGCACTCGTTGTTTCGAGCAAGCCATGGATTGATGCTTGTGGTGGAAGGGGGAGTATAAACTTTACCATTCTGTTTGGGAACCGCCTATAATGTGTGTAGCATGGAAGATATCGCCATCTCTTGGTTGTTATGTTGACAATGAAAGTATACCGCTCAAAATGTTATTCACCTCTATTTCAAAACCGAGCTCTGGCACCTCTACAAATCCCTGCTTCGCTCTGCGAAGGGCCTATCTGTTTACTTTTATGCTGAGTCATCATCCTCTTATTACAAAGCACCAGTTGGAGAGCACTGCTGTCATTTGCATTCATTATTGTTAGTTTACATTGAGTATGACTTGAATGGATCTCTTTTACCATGAATTACAATGTCTGGTCAGTCCTTGGTCTTTAAAGGTGCTCTGCATTTATGTTTTGTGGTCTCAGAAAGGGCTAGCGAGATACCATCCTGTTATATCATATTATGATTGTTTTGAGAAAGTGTTTTCATCCGAGTTTTATTATTATGCCTCGCTAGTTGATTATGCCATTGATATGAGTAAACTTGAGACCTATGCGTTATTGCAAATGTGGTTAGTTATAATCTTTGCTAAAAACTTGAATGCTGGCTTTACATATTTACAACAACAAGAGCAAACAGAGTTTGTAAAAGTTTTTCTTTATCACTTTCAGTTTATCAACTGAATTTCTTGAGGACAAGCAAAGGTTTAAGCTTGGGGGAGTTGATACGTCTCCAACGTATCTACTTTTCCAAACACTTTTGCCCTTGTTTTGGACTCTAACTTGCATGATTTGAATGGAACTAACCCGGACTGACACTGTTTTCAGCAGAATTACCATGGTGTTATTTATGTGCAGTTGCAAACGTTCTCGGAATGACCTGAAACTTCACGGAGACACTTTTCAGAAAATAAGAAAAATACCTGCCAAAGATGAAGGCCAGGGGGTCCACCACCTCGTGGGCCCCCTGTTGCCTCTCCGACTCCAACTCCACCTCCATATATTGAGTTTCGGGGAGAAAAAAATCAGAGAGAAGAAATCATCGCGTTTTACGATACGGAGCCGCCGCCAAGCCCTAAAACCTCTCGGGAGGGCTGATCTGGTGTCCGTTCTGGCCTCCGGAGAGGGGAATCCGTCGCCATCGTCATCATCAACCATCCTCCATCACCAATTTCATGATGCTCACCGCCGTGTGTGAGTAATTCCATCGTAGGCTTGCTGGACGGTGATGGGTTGGATGGGATCTATCATGTAATCGAGTTAATTTTGTTAGGGTTTGATCCCTAGTGTCCACTATGTTCTGAGATTGATGTTGCTATGACTTTGCTATGCTTAATGCTTGTCACTAGGGCCCGAGTGCCATGATTTCAGATCTGAACCTATTATGTTTTCATCAATATATGAGTGTTCTTGATCCTATCTTGCAAGTATATAGTCACCTATTATGTGTTATGATCCGTTAACCCCGAAGTGACAATAATTGGGATACTTACCGGTGATGACCGTAGTTTGAGCAGTTCATGTATTCACTATGTGTTAATGCTTTGTTCCGGTTCTCTATTAAAAGGAGGCCTTAATTTCCCTTAGTTTCTGTAAGGACCCCGCTGCCATGGGAGGGTAGGACAAAAGATGTCATGCAAGTTCTTTTCCATAAGCACGTATGACTATATTCGAAATACATGCCTACATTATATCAATGAACTGGAGCTAGTTCTGTGTCACCCTAGGTTATGACTGTTACATGATGAACCACATCTGGCATAATTCTCCATCACCGATCCATTGCCTACGAGCTTTCCATATATTGTTCTCCGCTTATTTACTTTTCCGTTGCTATTGCTATCATCACTACCAAATACCAAAAACATTACTTTTACTATTGTTATCTTTTGCTACCGTTATCACCACTATCATATTACTTTGCAACTAAACACTTTGTTGCAGATATTAAGTTTCCAGGTGTGGTTGAATTGACAACTCAGCTACTAATACTTGAGAATATTCTTTGGCTCCCCTTGTGTTGAATCAATAAATTTGGGTTGAATACTCTACCCTCGAAAACTGTTGCGATCCCCTATACTTGTGGGTTATCAGTGCGCATGGCCAGTGGGCGGCGGTGGGGGTTAGCCAGGGTCGGGAGGTGGGGGTGCGGGTATCGGTAGTGGGCAAGGGTGGTTGCAGCAGGAGGCGGCTGTGCTGAGGAGGAGAAGGTCATGTGGGGTTATTTAGGCCGTCTGAAAATGTGCTTATGGATAACTATTTCGATAACACTTCCGCACTGCACGCTCAACGCAAGTGCACGTCATTGTTTGAACCAAGTGTGCTGCAGTACTCATGCGAGTGAACTTCATGTCAAAAAAAACTGCACGCGGTGTTTTCTCGGTACTATTTTTGCTCCAGTTTTTAAATCGTTTATCATAACGAGGCGTGTAATATACCATTGAGAAGCTATGGATTAGGTGCAACTTCGCCATGTTGAACACTTTACGAGACTCCTCGCGGTTTAAGAGCAGTTTTGAAAACGGTGTGGCGCTTGACGAGTGGCAGCAAGCATTTTTTCACGTTTTTTCTAAACCGCTCGCCGGAATGAAGCAAATGATACACCGTTGGATAGATATCGTCAAGGCGCATCTTTTTCATATCTATTATTTTCTCTAATTCGTTACGGTTTAAGAGCAGTTTCAAATTTACTAAATCACAAAATTCTTTTTTTGTAAAAAAAAATCAAATTTCCGCTACTGTTTTCGCTCCAGTTTTCTAACCGTTTGTCGAAACGAGGCGTGTAATATATCGTTGAAAAGCTATGGATGAGGCGCAACTTTCATATGTTTAAATGCTTTCGAGATTCCTTACGGTTTTTAGTTAGTTTCGAAAATCGTGTATCTGACGACGAGGGGCAGGGGCCGTTTTTTGCGAAATTTTTAAAAACCGTTGATCGGAATGATTCAAACTATACGACGTTGGAAAGATATCGATGAGGCGCAACTTTTTCATGTGGAACACTCTCCCTAATTCCTTCGGTTTAAGAACAATTTTGATTTTAGCGAAATGCGGACACTCTGTTTTTTCGCGAGATCAAAATCATGGTATGTACTGCATCAGACAGAAAAAGGCACTGCTTTAGACTAAAAACCGCACTGCATCAAACGGGCAAGCGAGCTTCATGATTTTTTTGTCGGTCATAAATTTCATAGATGAAGTTCTAAATGAAGTGTACTGAAGAGTCCTTCACAGTGCACCGCAATTACATGTTCTATTAAATGCATTTTATTTTAAATAGCACTGAAAAGTCCTTCGTTGTGGACTTTTTGTAAGACCAGACTGCACTGCATTTGCGTGTTTTTTAAATGCATTTTTTCTAAATGGAGTGTGCTGAAGAGTCCTTCGTAGTGCACCGCAATTACATGTTTTTTAAATGCACTTTGTTTTAAATAGAGTGTACTGAAAAGTCCTTCGTAGTGGACTTTTTGTAAGACGAAGGACTTTTTGTAAGACCAGACTGCACTGCATTTGCATGTTTTTTTAAATGCATTTTTTTTCTAAATGGAGTGTGCTAAAGAGTCCTTCGCAGTGGACCCTTTTTTAGAGCAAAGTGCACCGCATGATCAAAAAGAATAAACCACAACACCACGCCATATGAACAACACTTTTTAAAACAAAATCATGTATGTGTTTCACATTACTGGATTGCAAGTTTCTATATATATATATATATATATATATTTTTTTTCGAACGTGTTCTGCACTGCAGGGTCAAGAGTAGTGAACTACTACATGCAATTGAATTTGGTTACAATTTCTCGTCCCTGGAAATTAGCAAAACAAAAGGAACCGCATCAAATTGCAACAAAAAAACAACATTGTACAGTTGAACGAACCTTTTGCAAACAAGCAGAGGACCTCACAATGCACACAAACTGCATTTAGCTTAATAAAACAAAAAACAGGATCACTGGGGATAAACAAAACGAAGTGGGGTTTGGGCCATTTGTTTGTCCCATTTCTTTAGATGACGAACTATAGCCGAGAGCCTGCACATGACACGAGGGCACTGAACTGCATCAGCCAAAAACTTGCACGGGTTGAATGGCGTCATGAGCGAACATCATGTTGGTCGCCAGTGCAGATATTTCACACAAAACAACCTAAAAAAGTGGCATTTTTGTGAACTGCACACATGAGCCGGGCGACCCGAAAAATTGCACCAGAGCACTGCATTTTCTGAACTGCATCGGTATCATCGCCGCTATTGATCAGGGATCACTGGCGTCATCACGTGCTCCACGGATCACTGGGATCTTGTCGTATCATCGACATTGAGCTGATGCAACCCGCTGACTATCACGCGTCGGCGTCCACTGCAGTCAGAAATTGCATTGGAGCTCAGCTCAAGGCGAGGGGAAGTAAGCAAAGGGGGAAGGAAGGATGTACCAGTCGTGGGCAGGTGCCCTGCGTGTCGATGTCATGCGCCCTCCTCACGTTGTCAACTCTCCCCACCCGTCCCCAACCGCGTTGACTGGAGTCAATGACCCCCATGGCAACGCTGCTGGTGCTGGGGAAGGACCTGCAAAAGGGGAGAACATCAGAAGGTCGCGCCACCCAAAAATCTGCAGGCACGTGCCTCGCAAACTGCACACACGGAGCAGCTGTGGATTGCTATTCCTCAGGGGCGCACTTGTAGCAAGCACACACTACCGCACTACACATCAGCGGGCTGCGAGCTGCACGCGTTGGAAACATGGACTACGGGCAACCTTCGGTGGCGTGGATTCGGCGCCGCCCGCACTCAGCGTGTTGCACGCACACGCCCACCGGAGTACACGTGCACACTACCCGCACTGCGCGGGGGCTTAGGTGGTGCTCCTGTTGAAAAAGAACGGAGAAGGATGGTAGCGGGCAGGTGAGGCCGCGCGCCCCATCGGGGTGGCCCTGGGTCCTGGGTCTTGTCCGTCGCCGGCGGCCGTTTCGTGGCGGAGGCATGGTGGTCCGAGCCACTGGAGGTGGGTGGGGTCCCATCGGGGTTGGGGTTCGCCATGGGGTTCCAGCGAGGTCGAGCTTGATGAGTGCAGCCACTGGCGGGGGAGGAGGCCATGGAGAAGGCATGGGAGGGCAGGGGGGCTCAGATCCGTCGGTCGCCGGGGTCCACGCGGAGTAATAGGAAAGGGGAAGGGCTCACATTGGGGTAATCAGGGTGGCCGGCGGCGCAGCGCTTTCTGGGCAGTCGACAGTGGATGTGGAGGTGGTGCTGGAGGCCACGGTGGCCGGTGCGTGGGGGGGCTGCAAGGATGAACGTGGGTTGTGGGGGGCCGTTGGGGAAGAAGGAGAAGGTGGGGGTGCGGTGTGACGCCCCCGATTCAATCGTACACTAATCATATACGCAAACGTGTACGATCAAGATCAGGGACTCACGGGAAAATATCACAACACAACTCTACAAATAAAATAAGTCATACAAGCATCATATTACAAGCCAGTGGCCTCGAAGGCTCGAATACAAGAGCTCGATCATAGATGAGTCAGCGGAAGCAACAATATCTGAGTACAAACATAAGTTAAACAAGTTTGCCTTAAGAAGGCTAGCACAAACTGAGATACAGATCGAAAGAGGCGCAGGCCTCCTGCCTGGGATCCTCCTAAACTACTCCTGGTCGTTGTCAGCAGCCTGCACGTAGTAGTAGGCACCTCCAGAGAAGTAGGAGTCGTCGTCAACGGTGGCGTCTGGCTCCTGGGCTCCATCGTTTGGTCGCAACAATCGGGTATAGGAAGAGGAAAAAGGGGGAACAGAGCAACCGTGAGTACTCATCCAAAGTACTCCCAAGCAAGGAGCTACACTACATATATATGCATTGGTATCAAATGGAAAAGGGGGTAACATATGTGGACTGAACTGCAGAATGCCGGAATAAGAGGGGGATAGCTAGTCCTATCGAAGTCTACGCTTCTGGTAACCTCCATCTTGCAGCAGAAGAAGAGAGTAGATGGTAAGTTAACCAAGTAGGATCGCAAAGCATAATCCTAACGGATGATCCTCCCCTCGTCGCCCTGTGAGAGAGCGATCACCGGTTGTATCTGGCACTTGGAAGGGTGTGTTTTATTAAGTATCCGGTTCTAGTTGTCATAAGGTCAAGGTAGAACGCCAAGTCGTCCTATTACCGAAGATCATGGCTATTCGAATAGTTTAACTTCCCTGCAGGGGTGCACCACATTTCCCAACATGCTCGATCCCCTTTATCCGGACACACTTGTCTGGGTCATGCCCGGCCTCGGAAGATCAACACGTCGCAGCCCTACCTAGGCACAACAGAGAGGTCAGCACGCCGGACTAAATCATATGGCGCAGGGGTCTGGGCCCATCGCCCATTGCACACCTGCACGTTGTGAACGCGGCCGGCGAGCAGACCTAGCCTCCCTTATACAAGAGCAGGCGTTCCAGTCCAACCCGGCGCGCGCTGCTCAGTCGCTGACGTCACGAAGGCTTCTGTTGATACCACGACGTTGAGTGCCCATAACTGTCCCCGCGTAGTTGATTAGTGCGTATAGGCCAGTAGCCAGACTCAGATCAAATACCCAAATCTCGTTAAGCGTGTTATTTTGAAGTAAACGCGAACGCCGACCAGGGCCAGGCCCACCTCTCTCCTAGGTGGTCTCCGCCTACCCTGTTGCTCCGCCTCAAAGGAACAGTCGGGGGCCGCCGGGAACCTAGGCCCACCAATACCTGGGTGGAACCACCTGCCCCTTCAGCCCCCAACATCGGAATCACTTGCGGGTACTCAACGAGACGACCCGACTTTAGTCACCACCTGTATAGCATTTATATATGTATAAGTATATACCCATGATCACCTTCCGAGTGATCACGGCCCAATAGTATATCATGGCAGACGGACTAGAATGTAGGGCCACTGATGAAGTGCTAGCAACCTATACTAAGCATGTAGGATTGCAGGTAAGGTATCAACAGTTGTAGCAACAATGACAGGCTATGCATCACGATAGGATTAACGGAAAGTAGTAACATGCTACACTACTCTAATGCAAGCAGTATAAAGGAGAGTAGGCGATATCTGGTGATCAAGGGGGGGGGGCTTGCCTGGAAGCTCAGCCGAGAAGGAGGGGTCGTCAACACCGTAGTCGTACTAGGTAGCAGCGGTGTCGGTCTCGGTGTCTAGCGAGAGAAGAGGGGGAAGAAACAATAAATACAGTGCAAACAAATACATGACGATGCATGACATGACAAGTAGCGGTGCTAGGGGTGTCCTAACACGGTATGAGGTGGTACCGGTGAAGGGGAGAAATATTCGGGAAAAGATCCCCGGTGTTTCGCGTTTTCGGACAGATGAATCAAAGGGGAAAGTTGCATGTTCACTATGCTAGGGATGCGTGGCAGACGAACGGGCTGCGTATCCGGATTCGTCTCGTCGTTCTGAGCAACTTTCATGTACAAAGTTTTTTCATCCGAGCTACGGATTAATATATATGATTTATCAAAGTTTTTAATCAATTTCTAAAATTATTTTTTGTTCAAAAAGAACTTAATGCGCTAGCATGACGTCACCCTGGCATCAGCAGCCAACCTGCCAGTTGACTGGTCAAGCTGACATCCGGGGCCCACCTGTCAATGACAGCGGGGGTTAACAGTGTTAAGAACTAAACTAAATTAGTCAACTAACCTACTGGGCCCACCTGTCATTGGGTAATTAGATTAAACAAATTAAATTAATTATCTTAAAAACGTGGTTTGGTTAATAAAGGGTGGGACCCATCTGTCAGTGGCACGAGGCAGCTGAGTCAGCATGTTGACCAAGTCAATATGGTCAACAGGGCCCATGGGACACATCTGCAGCGAACCACGGGTGGGCCCCAGGTGTGCCACGTCGGCTGTGGCCGGCGACTCGCCGGCGGCGACGCCAAAACGCGGCGGTGTCGCACTGGCCGCGTCGGGAACCGGCTAGGGGGCACCACTTGACGCGCGCAAGGGCGCGTTCGAATGAGGCGACAGAGCCGCGTCATTTCGTGGCGGTGGCATAGGTTGGGGTGGTCGGGTTCGACGGCGGTGAGCTCGCGAGCGGGCGCCGGAGTACGGGCGTGGTCGGGTACCGCGATGTAGGGCACGACGAGGCGAGCAGGCAGTGGCTTCGGGCTCCTAAGGCTGCGCTGAGCATGGTTGCGTGCTCGGGCAAGCTCGTTATCGTCGGTAGCGACGGCGACGAGCACCGTGGCGGAGCAAAGCTCGGGTGGCAATGGCAGTGGCGGCTATGGGCGTCTACAAGCAGCACTGAGAAAGGGGAAAGGAGAGGATGCTCACCGGGGAGGCACACGAAGGCCCGACGGAGGCTTAGGAGCAGCATAGGCCGGCCGATTCAACGACCAATGACAGAGACCGGAGCGGATGGCGGGAAGAAGACGATGCCGCCAGGCTCGACGTAGGTGCTCCCGGCTCGAATGGCTGGCACCAGATGACGTGGGAGACGACGGCAAAGCCCTACAGCATGGCGGCGGGGCGAGAGAAGGACGGTGGTCGCGGGATCGAGCGGCGCACGGCGACGGCAGCGTCGGTGATGACGAAAACAAGGGGGCTGAGCGAAGGAAGGGAGGAGTGGCGAGCTAGGGTTCGCCAGGGGGTCGAGGGGATCTTGTAGGTCATTGGGGATGCGGCGGATGGTTGCCCCGTGGTTGATCCGAGCCAGGGACGTCGCACGGGCGCCCACCGCATCGCCGGTGAGCAGTAGGAAGGGGAAGATCCAGAGGTGGGCTGGGCCTGCACTGTGGACTAAGTCCCATTCCATAGTAGATTTCCCTGTTTCTTTTCTTTTTGTAATTTCTTTTCTGTTTTGCAAATTGCCAGGCCACAAAAAGACTTTTGTAAAATATCGAATTGTGCCACATAAATACTTTGCAATATTTAGCACTGCCATGAAAAGGTTTTGAGGCAAGATAATTTCATCATAGTTTTCTTTAAATGAAATGATTTAATTTGTGGTTGTTTTGCTACTGTTTTATTCCTTTTAGAGTATTTAAACATTTTATAAAAGTGTGGTTTCTCCTCCATAATTACCTATGCATTATCTGGCTCTCTGCAAACATTTTTGTTTTAATTTTTGAAAACTTTTATTGTTTGCTTGATTTTCAATTTAAATTTGAACCGGTTTTGAACTAACGCGAGATTAGCAACAGTAATCAAAGTGACGTGGCATCATTAGCATAGAATTACTGTAGCTTAATTATTCGGGCGTCACAATTCTCCTCAACAACAACAACAACAACAAAGCCTTTAGTCCCAAATAAGTTGGGGTAGGCTAGAGGTGAAACCCATAAGATCTCGCAACCAACTCATGGCTCTGGCACCTGGATAGCAAGCTTCCACGCACCCCTGTCCATAGCTAGCACTTTGGTGATACTCCAATCCTTCAGGTCTCTCTTAACGGACTCCTCCCATGTCAAATTTGGTCTACCCCGTCCTCTCTTGACATTCTTCGCACGCTTTAGCCGTCCACTATGCACCGGAGCTTCTGGAGGCCTGCGCTGAATATGCCCAAACCATCTCAGACGATGTTGGACAAGCTTCTCTTCAATTGGTGCTACCCCAACTCTATCTCGTATATCATCATTCCGGACTCGATCCTTCCTCGTGTGGCCACACATCCATCTCAACATACGCATCTCCGCCACACCTAACTGTTGAACATGTCTCCTTTTAGTCGGCCAACACTCAGCGCCATACAACATTGCGGGTCGAACTGCCGTCCTGTAGAACTTGCCTTTTAGCTTTTGTGGCACTCTCTTGTCACAGAGAATGCCAGAAGATTGGCGCCACTTCATCCATCCGGCTTTGATTCGATGGTTCACATCTTCATCAATGCCCCCATCCTCCTGCAGCATTGACCCCAAATACCGAAAGGTGTCCTTCTGAGGTACCACCTGGCCATCAAGGCTAACCTCCTCCTCACACCTAGTAGTACTGAAACCGCACATCATGTACTCGGTTTTAGTTCTACTAAGCCTAAACCCTTTCGATTCCAAGGTTTGTCTCCATAACTCTAACTTCCTATTTACCCCCGTCCGACTATCGTCAACTAGCACCACATCATCCGCAAAGAGCATACACCATGGGATATCTCCTTGTATATCCCTTGTGACCTCATCCATCTCCAATGCAAAAAGATAAGGGCTCAAAGCTGACCCCTGATGCAGTCCTATCTTAATCGGGAAGTCATCAGTGTCGACATCACTTGTTCGAACACTTGTCACAACATTATCGTACATGTCCTTGATGAGGGTAATGTACTTTGCTGGGACTTTGTGTTTCTCCAAGGCCCACCACATGACATTCCGCGGTATCTTATCATAGGCCTTCTCCAAGTCAATGAACACCATATGCAAGTCCTTTTGCTCCCTATATCTCTCCATAAGTTGCCGTACCAAGAAAATGGCTTCCATGGTCGACCTCCCAGGCATGAAACCAAACTGATTTTTGGTCACGCTTGTCATTCTTCTTAAGTGATGCTCAATGACTCTCTCCCATAGCTTCATTGTATGGCTCATCAACTTAATTCCATGGTAATTAGTACAACTCTGAACATCCCCCTTGTTCTTGAAGATTGGTACTAATATACTCCGTCTCCATTCTTCTGGCATCTTGTTTGCCCGAAAAATGAGGTTGAAAATCTTGGTTAGCCATACTATCCCTCAGTCCCCGAGACCTTTCCACACCTCAATGGGGATACAATCAGGGCCCATTGCCTTGCCTCCTTTCATCCTTTTTAAAGCCTCCTTGACCTCAGACTCCTGGATTTGCTGCACAAAACGCATGCTGGTCTCATCAAAGGAGTCATCCAGTTCAATGGTAGAACTCTCATTCTCCCCATTGAACAGCTTGTCGAAGTACTCCCGCCATCTATGCTTAATCTCCTCGTCCTTCACCAAGAGTTGGCCTGCTCCGTCCTTGATGCATTTGACTTGGCCAATATCCCTCGTCTTCCTCTCTCAGATCTTGTCCATTTTATAGATGTCCCTTTCACCTTCCTTCATGCCTAACCGTTGGTAGAGGTCCTCATATTCCCGACCCCTTGCTTCACCAACAGCTCGCTTTGCGGCCTTCTTCGCCATCTTGTACTTCTGTATGTTGTCTGCACTCCTATCCAGGTATAGGCGTTTGAAGCAATCTTTCTTCTCTTTAATCGCCTTCTGGACATCATCATTCCACCACCAAGTATCCTTATCTTTGCTTCTCCTTCCCCTGGACACTCCAAGCTCCTCCGAGGCCACCTCACGAATGCAAGTCGCCATCTTCGTCCACACATTGTTCGCATCTCCTCCTTCCTCCCAAGGGCCCTCCTTAATGACCCTCTCCTTGAACGCTAGAGCTACCTCCCCCTTGAGCTTCCACCACTTCGTTCTAGCGACTTTGGCACGCTTATCCCGCTGGGCACGAATCCGAAAGCGGAAGTCAACAACCACCAGCTTATGCTGGGGTACAACACTCTCTCCAGGTATTACCTTACAGTCTAGGCACGCATGCCTATCTTCTCTTCTCGAGAGGATGAAATCAATCTGGCTAGAGTGTTGGCCACTACTAAAAGTCACCAGATGTGATTCTCTCTTTCTAAAGAGGGTGTTAGCTACAATCATGTTGTAGGCTAGAGCAAAGCTTAAGACATCTTCTCCTTCTTGATTCCTGATGCCATAGCCAAAGCCCCCGTGCGCCCCTTCAAAACCTGTGTTAGATGTACCCACGTGGCCATTGAGGTCTCCTCCTATGAAGAGCTTCTCACCAATCGGTACACTCCTAACCATGTCTTCCAGGCCTTCCCAGAACTCCCTCTTGGTGTTCTCATTGTGGCCTACTTGCGGGGCATACGCGCTGATAACATTGAGAACCAAGTCCTCAACTACCAGCTTGACCAGGATAATCCGGTCCCCACGTCTCTTGACGTCTACCACTCCATACTTGAGGCTCTTGTTGATCAAGATGCCTACGCCATTTCTGTTTGCAGTCGTCCCTGTGTACCACAGCTTGAAGCTGGTATCCTCCACCTCCTTCGCCTTCTGTCCTCTCCATTTGGTTTCTTGGACGCAAAGGATATCAACACCTCTCCTCACCGCTGCATCAACTAGCTCCCGAAGCTTCCCTATCAGAGACCCTATGTTCCAGCTACCTAAGCGAAACCTCCTAGGCTCGACTAGCTTCCTTACCCTTCGCACTCGTCGAGTCAAATGCGAAGACCCTTGCCCATTTTCCACTACATCCGGGCGCCGATGTAGTGCGCCACTAAGGATGCGACGACCCGTCACAATTATCCTCCACTACAAGAACTCTCGTCCCGAGATTTTAAGAGGTGGAATAAGGGGGAAGGGATTTGGTTACGAAATTCTAACGTGTCTTCTCGGTCTTGGTTACTCTTCTCGAAGAGGTCAATCCATTACGTTGATGTCTTCATTTCTCTTCTTTGGATCATCATGATGAAGTCGGCATCCTTTCTTCGGGAACTCCATCGTACGTATGAAAGAATAAAGGGTGGGTATTCCGGGAGAACAGACCTCTGCAAGGTTGACTATCTGGTCGATAACATCGGGGAAGGTGGCGGAAAGTAACTCTCGAATTGAAACTTAATTAAAATATCGAGAGCAAAGTATGAAGGTACCAGGAGAAGTTTCAAGCGGGTAGGCATTCATTCAAAGCCTGAAACAAAGTGTTAAAGGGGGTCCAGAGCAATGGGGGTAAGTTTTGTGTTTGATACCAGAATAGAGCACTAGGAAGGGGGCCCGTGAATTAAATACGAAGACAAGCGTGGGGAATAACCATTAGAAACAGGATTGTATAGGAGAGTCAGGTTTCGATCCTAGGACATGTGGGTTATGGGCCCACCATGTGGGTTAAGGTAAAAAAGTGGTGACATCGTGCACGGTCATGATAGCAAGGTATGTGAGAGAATAACCGGTCAGTTATGTTGGCAGCATCGTTGGTACCAAGGGCGAGGGACGAAGAGAACCATTTTCCTGCACGTTAAACGAGGCGGACCAATAGGCAAAGTTCTCATCCATCGGCGGTTATCGGAATGTCATCAACAATAGTAATAGGTTCTTACTGACAGAGCTGTACACTGAGGTGCTTACAAAAGCAGTGACTTATTACTGCTTAGATCATATAAACCTCACGAAGGTTAAACAAAACAATGGAAAGGAAAATGTGATTATCAGACTGAACAGAACAATGGAAAGGAAAATGTGTTTAAACACATAATTTAGGGGGTATATCCTTCCCAAGGACAAGCAGCGCATGATATCCATGATGGGATATAATTGTAGAAACCCCTTTAGGAAAGGGGAGAGAAATTTCATGACATTACCCATACAACGGTGTTTGGATAATTGATAAAGAGAATTTAGCATTGTGCTTCAAATGTTCTTGTTGAAAATCAGAGTACCACAGACATGCTTCGAGATAGCATTGACATGGTCTTCAAGCAAAGGTCGGACTTTGGATACTCAAAGGATTCATCTGGAACAACTTATAGAATAAGTCTTATAATTTCCTCATGGAAGAATGGTTAACCTTGCTAAAAAGGAAGAACCATAACAATAGGTCCTTCGGCCAGTTGTGCTAGGTATGACATCACCTTACCGTGCTATATAAATACCAATGTTATGACTCTTGGAAGATGCTCGAACCACCATATCTGACCGAGATTCAGATCTAATTGGCGTTAGGATACCTCAGACACAGGATGCCTGAGAGGAAAAGGAGCAACACAAATTGACGAGATAACATTATAAGATTCTCGGGAAATGAACTATGGAAGCAAGTTTCGAATCATGCGTTCATCATTAAACCAAGGAGAGGATGAGGAGGTGGCTGATGATCTCAGCCACAATTCATTGGGATTTCCAAAAGATGGATTTCCACAATCATGTGAACAAGGAGATAACATTAGTCGGATCAAATGATATAATGATGTATGCTCGATGAAAACACACACAATTAAACATTGGTTGAAAGTTGCGCTCGAAATAAGGGCAGAGGTAGCATGATCAATGTTAGAATGGTGATTTGATAACCAATGGTCTAAGAATGAAATATCGACCATTAACTTCAAAGCAATAGGGTTGCTAGAACTTTGGAAGTGGCGCATCATAGATCAATAGTCAGTTTTCCGGTTAGAAACAACACGGGGACCAAGGGATGAACGGATATGGCAAGAAGTATCACCTGTATCAAGAATTCTTAAGAGGTGGTGAAATTCTAACAACATTCTTGACATAAGGGATGGTAATACTCCAAGGTAGAACATAACATAAGCTAGATAACATGGAACTCAAAGTATAACACAAAACACGGACAAGTTTGTGTTGAATGGAAGGCAGTAAAGTGGTCGATGATAACACAAATCATCGAGGGAAAAGGATGGTATTTTTCATCAAGAATTCAATAGATATCTTGGAAGGCCTCAAAATGCTGATGATGATCACGACACATGTGTCGAGAGATTTCATGAAGATTTAATCGATTGGCGATGACATTAGGCCAAAGGAATGATGAAGCGCAAGGTTATTGGAACCACGGGTACGACACAAACTCTAAATCAAGCTTGTTGTTCAAGGCGAGATGATATGACAAGGAAGATTGACGTAAGCTTAGCTCATTGTCGAAATCTGTGCTTTGGGAATAAGGACCAATTGGCAAAGTTTAAAAGTTAGAACAAGGTGATAGACGATCAGGCTAGGATTAACATGCTCGAGTACAAACTCGTGAGTAAAGGAGATTACTAAGAGTTGTTTAATCGTGGTGCAGACCTGATTTAGTTATCGGTGTCCTCGGGTGACTAACAACTCGGAACCAGGAAATATTGGAATCGGTGAGGAATAATACTCGATGAAGGCTCATAATAAGCAACATGGTTCGATGATATTATCAAGATACCAGAGGGTAATACTCAGAGGTAGAGCAAAATAGAGGGTTGAAAAGTGTATTGATCTGCAAAAGACAAGTACTTTAACTTCTCCGAGAAAAGGAATCAAGGAATATCAACATGGCCGAAACCATAGTTGCAAGGGATCCAATTCAAAGACACCGGAAGAATTATCCAACTAATTAAAAGTTTTTCAAGAAGCTTCCATGATAAGTTCCACATCGGGTCCATGGGCATGAACACAAAGTTCAAGGTCGACTCCCACTTCTCCAATGCATAACCTTTCACTCACTTCTCATTTTCGAAGAAGTTGTAATATTGAAATTTTATCTGGCAAAATACCAAAAGAGTATGACTCGTGAAAACTTTCGAGTTCACACATATTACGGAAGGCATAGGTTCCAGTCATCGGGGCTTCTTAGAACATATACCACGAACTTCAGGAGTAAATAACACAAGGTCAAAAGTAGAGCATGGTTGACAAAGCAGAGGATACAATTTACCAAAGGCATTATATACCCGGGGAAAGGCTCACAAGGTTATTGATTATGAAGGACGATGTCGGATGAAATCCAACAATGGATCGAGCGATCCACAACAGAGCTGATGTGAGTATCGATACTCAATCAAAGGAAGAAATAATGCAAGGGCGTTAGATTATAGAACATCCGAATAATTTGATGCTTAGTTAAAAAAGGAATTTATGATTTCCAAAACGAAGGATCAGAAGCAGACGCTCTGATCAAGGATGGATAAACTGAATAGACCAGAGGCACAATCGATGACAAATAGTTTGGTCGAGAACCAGCTCATGTTCAAAATGACGGCTGAGCCGGAAAGATAATTTAGAAGGGTCGATTGATGATTGTGTGCATTCGCACACATGTTGAATCAATAGGATCAAAATGATAGTCTCAAAAGATACTAGTGAATATTGCTAGTGATATGGGAGCATCCATAATGTAAGCATACAAGTATTTGCAGAGCAATAGTTCGAAGAGGATGCTCAGAAGTTCGGATAGTATTTTAGAGTATCTTATGAAGCATACGAACAACTGGGGATGAATGGATACTCAATAAGTGTGAGGAATCTTCAATAGGGGTATTCATGTGGTAAAGAACCAGAAGACAGCAAGCTTAAAGGATTTTCGGAACAACGGAGAGCAAGTTAGGGCATCTTGTAATAACAAGAGCAACTGAGAATGAAGGTATGAACGACAATTGTAGGTAGTTATCCATAAGGGTATATCGGTGGTAGGGGATTGTAAAGTCGGTGGGCAGAAGGGCCTCAGGAAAACCTCGGAGAGTATCTTCGGAATCTTCTGGTGCAACAAGCGATCATCTGGAGTGAAGGGCTCTCCGGGAGAAATTATTTACGAGAACCTAAAGTTAGTCTTTTTAGAGAGAAAAAACATTTAACCCGAATAGGGGAGAGATTAGAGTCCCAGAGTATAGACGAGGAGTAAAAGATCCTAGTACCACCCAATGGTGACGTGGGCCTGTAAGGCACACAGCCATGTTAGCAAAAGTTTTGTAATGTCTAGACTCGACTTCGGCCAAGGAGTGTGGAAGGGGGATTCCTACAGGCAGTCGGCTCTGATACCAACTTGTGATGCCCCCGATTCAATCATACACTAATCATACACGCAAACGTGTACGATCAAGATCAGGGACTCACGGGAAGATATCACAACACAACTCTACAAATAAAATAAGTCATACAAGCATCATATTACAAGCCAGGGGCCTCAAAGGCTCGAATACAAGAGCTCGATCATAGACGAGTCAGCGGAAGCAACAATATCTCAGTACAGACATAAGTTAAACGAGTTTGCCTTAAGAATGCTAGCACAAACTGAGATACAGATCGAAAGAGGCGCATGCCTCCTGCTTGGGATCCTCCTGAACTACTCCTGGTCATCGTCAGTGGCTTGCACGTAGTAGTAGGCACCTCCATAGAAGGAGGATTCGTCGTCAACGGTGGCGTCTGGCTCCTGGGCTCCATCGTGTGGTCGCAGCAATCGGGTATAGGAAGAGGGAAAAGGGGGAACAAAGAAACCATGAGTACTCATCCAAAGTACTCGCAAGCAAGGAGCTACACCACATATGTATGCATTGGTATCAAATGGAAAAGGGGGTAACATATGTGGACAGAACTGCAGAATGTCGGAATAAGAGGGGGATAGCTAGTCCTATCGAAGTCTCCGCTTCTGGTAACCTCCATCTTGCAGCAGAAGAAGAGAGTAGATGGTAAGTTAACCAAGTAGCATCGCAAAGCATAATCCTAACCGATGATCCTCCCCTCGTCGCCATGTGAGAGAGCGATCACCGGTTGTATCTGGCACTTGGAAGGGTGTGTTTTATTGAGTATCCGGTTCTAGTTGTCATAAGGTCAAGGTACAACTCTAAGTCGTCCTGTTACCAAAGATCACGGCTATTCAAATAGTTTAACTTCCCTACAGGGGTGCACCACATTTCCCAACACGCTCGATCCACTTTGTCCGGACACACTTGTCTGGGTCATGCCCGGCCTCGAAAGATCAACACGTCGCAGCCCTACCTAGGCACAACAGAGAGGTCAGCACGCCGGTCTATATCCTATTGCGCAGGGGTCTGGGCCCATCGCCCATTGCACACCTGCATGTTGCAAACACGACCGGCGAGCAGACCTAGCCTCCCTTATACAAGAGCAAAGCGTTCCAGTCCAACCCGGCGCGCGCCGCTCAGTCGCTGATGTCACGAAGGCATCGGCTAATACCACAACGTTGAGTGCCCATAACTGTCCCCGCGTAGTTGGTTAGTGCGTATAGGCCAGTAGCCAGACTCAGATCAAATACCCAGATCTTGTTAAGCGTGTTATTTTGAAGTAAACGTGAACGCCGACCAGGGCCAGGACCACCTCTCTCCTAGGTGGTCTCTGCCTGCCCTGTTGCTCTGCCTCAAAGGAACAGTCGGGGGCCGCCGGGAACCTAGGCCCACCACTACCTGGGTGGAACCACCTGCCCCTTCAGCCCCCAACATCGGAATCACTTGCGGGTACTCAATGAGCCGACCCGACTTTAGTCACCACCTGTATAGCATGTATATATGTATAAGTATATACCCGTGATCACCTCCTGAGTGATCACGGCCCGATAGTATAGCATGGCAGACGGACTAGAATGTAGGGCCACTGATGAAGTGCTAGCAACCTATACTAAGCATGTACGATTGCAGGTAAGGTATCAACAGTTGTAGCAACAATGACAGGCCATGCATCAGGATAGGATTAAGGGAAAGCAGTAACATGCTACACTACTCTAATACAAGCAGTATAGAGGAGAGTAGGCAATATATGGTGATCAAGGGGGGGGGGGCTTGCCTGGAAGCTCAGCCGAGAAGGAGGGGTCGTCAACACCGTAGTCGTACTAGGTAGCAACAGCGTCGGTCTCGGTGTCTAGCGAGAGAAGAGGGGGAAGAAACAATAAATACAATGCAAACAAATGCATGACGATGCATGACATGACAAGTAGCGGTGCTAGGGGTACCATGGAGCAAGGCCTCGTACCCAGTTGCATTGTTAGTACAAGGGAACATCAGTCGGAGAACATAAGAAAATTTATCACCTCGTGGGGAAGTTAATACAACTCCAGCCCCGAGCCTTCCAACGGCTTGGACCCATCAAAGTGAATAGTCCAATATGTGTTATCCGGCTTCTCCTCGGGCATCTGCAATTCTGTCCAATCATTGATAAAATCCACAAGTGCTTGAGACCCGATGGATGTACGTGGCACATACTTTAAACCATGAGGTCCAAGCTCAATAGACCACTTGGCTACCCGCCCTGTGGCTTCTCTGTTTTGAATGATATCCCCTAAAGGGGCAGAACTAACCACAATGATAGGATGACCCAGAAAATACTGCTTAAGCTTCCGGCTAGCCATAAAAACCCCATACACAAGCTTCTGCCAATGTGGATACCTCTTTTTGGACTCAATAAGGACCTCACTGATATAGTAAACCGACAGTTGAACCGGGTATTCTTTGCATGTTTCCTTCCTTTCCACTACAATGGAAACACTAACCGCTCGGCTATTGGCAGCCACATATAACAACAAAGGCTCCTTATCAATAGGAGCAGCAAGAATGGGCGGATCAGTCAACTGTTTCTTTAAGTCCTCAAATTGCTTGATTAGCAGCATCACTCCAGACAGAGTGATCTGTTTTCTTCATCATATGGTACAGCGGTTGAGGGAGTCCTGGATAAGGGGGTGTTCGGATAGCCGGACTATACCTTCGGCCGGACTCCTGGACTATGAAGATACAAGATTGAAGACTCCGTCCCGTGTCCGGAAGGGACTTTCCTTGGCGTGGAAGGCAAGCTTGGCGATACGGATATGTAGATCTCCTATCATTGTAACCGACTTTGTGTAACCCTAACCCTCTCCGGTGTCTATATAAACCGGAGGGTTTTAGTCCATAGGACGACATACACAACAACAATCATACCATAGGCTAGCTTCTAGGGTTTAGCCTCTCTGATCTCGTGGTAGATCTACTCTTGTACTAACCATATCATCAATATTAATCTAGCAGGACGTAGCGTTTTACCTCCATCGAGAGGGCCCGAACCTGGGTAAAACTTCGTGTCCCTTGCCTCCTGTTACCATCCGGCCTAGACGCACAGTTCGGGACCCCCTACCAGAGATCCGCCGGTTTTGACACCGACATTGGTGCTTTCATTGAGAGTTCCTCTGTGTCGTCACCATCAGGAAGGATGCCTCGCCCCATCTTTAAAGATGGCACCGTTGCTAAGGGAGCTTTGGCTGTCGGCCAAACCCTCCGGCTAGGTGGTTTTCTTATGACCGCCTGTTCGGCTTCTGCGCCTTTGATGACCTCTCGAGCCATCGAAAACAATCTTCATGTCAGCTCGGAACTCGCCGAGCAGTTAGATCCAATGGAGCTCTCCTCCATAAACGAGCTCTTGGATCGCTTTGCCGCCCTGGGAGTCGCTACGGATTACGACCAGATTGGGCCTAAACCTAATCTGAGAGAGATTAACTCTCCCCAAGTCACCCATCACGTTGCCGTGGTAGAGGGACAGTGAAACGACCCTTCATCTATCTTAAGGACTCATTACGTCCGGATTCCCGATCCCTCCAAGCCGGATACCCGCGGAGGAGAGGATATCACTCAAGACCTGAACTTAGAGTGAGGCGACGGACTGGATTCATTGGACAACATCCAGGAATCCAAATTTTCGAGTTTGGAAATTTCTCGGCCTCTGAGCCTCAGATGGGGTGAGGCTCCGGATTTAATTCCACCCACCCACCCGAACAGTAGCGATCTATCCCAAATTAGGCAAGAGCCCGAAGAAACAGTACATCATTACTGGGCCAGATTCCTCCTGGTTATGAACAGGATAAAGGACTGCCACGAGGAAGACGCGATTTCATTCTTCTGCAATAATTGCACGGACAAGGGAATCCTCAACGCCATAAGTCGCCGTGATATTAGACGCTTCACTGACTTGGCGTCCATAGTACAAAAGTACTGTGCGATGGAAAGCGCCTGGAAAACCGAAATAAAATTTTGGGACAATCCGGCCCTGAATGCAAACCCAGTCCGAAATAAAAGGGTGCATCATCGCCAGACACCCGGGTCAAACACCAAAAAGCAAAAACCCTCTACAGGGCATGGAACCGTATTGGAAGGATGGCTTAATGGACCCTGTAAAACTCACAGTACAGAGGACGCCACACCAACTCATAGCCTTAGAGCATGTTGGATACTCCGGCAGGTGGCCAAAATTGGCGAAAATCTCCTAATTCCTGAGGCCACAGAAAGCCACCCCAGAGACACCAAGACGGTATTAACAGTCTTCGAGACTTCCGCATCAAATAATATGTGAAAAAGGGCACTCCCAGCCTTGCCGAAGTCTACCAAGTAGCAACAATAAATCCATGGAGTGACACGGCTATTACCTTTAATGCCAGTGATGAACCTAAATTCCGAACAGCCCGAGCACCAGCCGCATTGGTCCTTAGTCCAATAGTGGACGGCTTTCGTCTTACCAAGGTACTCATGGACGGAGGCAGCGGATTGAACCTCATTTATGAGGAAACCCTTCAAAAAATGGAAATAGACTGGAACCGCATTGAGCGAAGCAGCACAACCTTTAGAGGAATAATCCCCAGTCGGGAAGCGCGCTGTACAGGAAAAATCACATTAGATGTGGTGTTCGGCACGCCGGATAATTACAGGTCCGAAGAGGTCACGTTCCATGTGGCTCCGTTCAGCAGCGGTTATCACGCTGTGCTAGGGCGGGAAGCGTTTACAATCTTCCAAGCAATACCCCATTACGGGACATAGCACTCCGCGCCGAAAACAAGACAACCACACTGGCCCTTGAGGCACTATCCGAAGCCCTAGCAGCTGAGGAACTGACTGCGCTGCACTCCACGGTGAATAGAGACGACGTGGTACTCGACAAAAGATCCAAGTCCACCTCCTTTAAACCGGCGGACGAAATAGTCAAATTCCAGGTCCATCCAACGGACCCCAATAAAACAGCTTCCATCGGGGCACATTTAAACCCTGATGTAGATGCCGCACTGTGAGAGTTCCTACGAGAGAACTGGGACATTTTCGCTTGGCACCCTTCAGACATGCCAGGAATCCCACACAGGCTGGCCGAGCACAGCTTAAATATCCTAAAAGAATTCAAGCCTGTCAAGCAAGCTCTTCGGCGTTTTTCCGAACCTAAGAGACAGGCCATGGGAGAAGAGCTAGCAAAGCTATTGGAGGCCAGATTCATCAGAGATATAAAACATCCGGACTGGCTAGCAAACCTGGTGATGGTACCAAAGAAGGACAAATCCTGGCGCCTGTGCGTTGATTTTAAGGACCTTAACAGGGCTTGCCCAAAGGATCCCTTCCCACTCCCCCGCATCGATCAAATTATCGATGCTACTGCAGGACACGATTCGTTGTGTTTCCTCGACGCATATTCCGGCTACCATCAAATCAAGATGGCGGAACCAGACCAAGCCGCAACGGCATTCATCACACCATACGGCCCATTCTGCTTCAACACAATGCCCTTCGGGCTCAAAAACACCGGCCCAACATATCAGCGCATGATTCAGACATGTCTGGCAAACCAGATCAGCAAAACAGTGGAGGCATATGTAGATGATGTGGTCGTCAAAACAAGACATGTCGAATCTCTAGTAGACGACTTGAGGCTCACATTCGATAACCTCCGAACGTATGACATCAAGCTCAACCCGGAAAAATGCGTTTTTGGCGTTCCAGCCAGAAAGCTCTTGGGCTTCATTGTATCCGGTAGAGGAATTGAAGCAAATCCAGCCAAGATCCGAGCTCTGTCGCAACTGGATATCCCAAAGGACCTCAAACAAATACAAAAGTTAACCGGATGCGTGGCGGCTCTAAGCCGTTTTATCTCCCGCTTGGGAGAAAAGGCCCTACCCCTTTACCGCCTCCTTCGGCGCACCAAACACTTCGAATGGACGGATGCAGCCACGGCCGGACTCGACGAAATAAAAGCCATATTGGCAACAAACCCAGTCCTGGCCGCGCAAAACACTGGTGAACCAATGCTATTGTACGTTGCAGCAACACATCAGGTTGTAAGCGCAGTACTCGTCGTCGAACGAGAAACGGACGGACACAAATTCCCCCTTCAAAAGCCGGTCTATTATGTGTCCACCGTCCTCACTCCCTGCAAATCACGGTACCCACATTATCAAAAGATTGCGTACGCGGTATTCATGGCATCCCGGAAGCTACGACACTACTTCCAGGAGTGTTCAATAACAGTAGCCTCGGAAGTACCACTTAACGATATTATAAACAACTGTGACGCAACGGGCCGGATTGCAAAATGGGCCATTGAGCTCCTCCCGTTCGACATAACTTATAAGCCACGGCGAGCCATCAAGTCGCAAGTCTTGGCCGACTTTGTCGCAGAATGGACGGAGGCCGAACTCCCTAAAGAGTACGACACATATTCAAATTGGATCATGCATTTCGACGGCTCCAAGATGTTGGCCGTACTGGGGGCTGGCGTCGTTTTGACGTCCCCCACAGGAGACACAGTTCAACACGTACTCCAGATTATGTACATAGACTCCAACAATGCAGCCGAATATGAGGCCCTTTTACATGGTCTCCGGATGGCAGTATCCATGGGCATTCAACGCCTAGAGGTGCGCGGGGACTCGAACCTCGCAATATCCCAAATAAATGGAGACTTCGACGCCAAGGATCCAAAGATGGCGGCTTACCGCAACGCCGTCCTAAAAATATCAGCTCGGTTCGAAGGGCTTGAATTTCACCACATAGCCTGGGAAAATAATCAGGCGGCAGATGTCCTGGCACGCATCTGCGCAAAACGCGATGTAGTCCCCCCAACATCTTCTTGGAAAGGTTGTTCAAGCCATCCGTAGTATGGGAAGGGGAGCCGCACAACAACAGCCTGGACCCAACCGTACTGCCCGACACCGAACATTCTGACACAATCAGCAGCTCTGCCAATGAAATAACACCTTCAGCCCACGTAATAATGGCCGTCATCGCCCCATGGACAGAACCATTCCTCGCCTACCTTATTAGGCAGGAACTCCCCGAGGACCAAAATGAGGCACGCTGCATAGTGCGGCGATCCAAAGCCTACAAAGTCCACGAGGGAGAGCTTTATAAGAAAAGCACTACCGGAGTCCTTCAAAGGTGCATCTCCGAAGAGGAAGGGCGGAACCTCCTGGCTGAAATTCATGCCGGACTCGGCGGTCATCACGCTGCAGCTCAGTTCCTTGTGAGCAAGGCCTTCCGCATAGGCTTCTACTGGCCAACGGCCCGGGCAGACGCCCAGGACTTAGTCCAACGATGCACCGGTTGCCAGCTCTTTGCAAACCAAAGCCATATGCCACCCATCGCCCTCCAAACTATCCCCATCACTTGTCCCTTCGCGGTCTGGGGGCTTGACATGGTTGGACCCCTTAAAGGCGGAACCCACAAGCAAAAATACTTACTGGTCATGGTGGACAAGTTCACCAAATGGATAGAAGCCAAGCCTGTTAAGACGGCCGAATCCGGACCTGTGATAGACTTTATATCCGGGGTTGTACACCGTTACGGCGTCCCCCACAGCATCATCACTGATAACGGCACAAACTTTACGGCCGACGAGGTAAAACTCTAGTGCAAAAACATGGGCATCAAGCTCGATTATGCTTCCGTCTATCACGCACAAACTAACGGCCAGGTCGAACGTGCAAATGGTCTTATCATGAGCGGAATCAAACCCATATTAGTGCAGTCTCTCAAGGAATCTAACAGCACTGGGTAGAGAAGCTCGACTCCGTACTCTGGGGGCTGCGGACCACGCCAAATCACACCACCGGATACACACCATTCTTTATGGTGTACGGCGCAGAGGCAGTTTTGCCTTGCGACATAATTCATGACTCACCTCGAGTGCGCATGTACGAAGAAAGAGAAGCCGAGCTCGATCGGCAGGACAGTTTGGACGCATTGGAGGAGGAGTGTGATGTGGCAAAAGCCCGTTCCGCATTCTATCAACAGTAGGCTCAAAGATACCAAAGCAGAGAAGTACGGGCCAAAAATTACAACGTTGGCGAATTAGTTCTACGTCTGCCGGACAAGAAAAAGGACAAACTCAAGCCCAAGTGGGAAGGACCCTTCATAATTGACCAACTCCTGACTGTTGGAGCGTACCTCCTGCGAAATGCATTGGATAACCGACTCGAGCCGAACCCATGGAACGCAGCCCGTCTCCGAAGATTCTATGCCTAGCGCCGGACTCTGTGTTCGTCTCCTTCCTCTGTCCATTTTTTATATACTTTCTGTCTTACATTCCTCTTCTTCTCTCTCTCTCTATCTCTCTTATAGCCTTTAAAAGCTCATAAAGTGACGTGCTATCCGCGCTCATTAAACCTGGGGGCTTCTTTAAACAGAAGCTTATTTATACAGGCTTCATGCCCAACACATGTGCCAGACTTCCGCATGTACCTTTTATTCACCATTATATGCATCGATATGACTTAAGTTTTGGCCAAGCTGGGTTGCCTGGCTCCTGTGCTTACCCCTACGTTCCCGATTGTTCGGCTAGGTGGTAAAGGGAGCACCTCTGCGATTGTTACTGTCGGGTCAGCCGAACGTGTACCTCAGACTGGGTGAAGCCGAAAGCTAGCATTCTTAAGGGAATATTCGGTCGGTGAACTAAAGATGATTTTTTTTATTTTTTATCTATATGCCCCCAGATGTTTTTCCTGCATTTCTTTTCACAGCATGGACATGCACTTTAGGGCATGCCTCCCAGGGAAAGGAACCCCTAACGGAACTATTCTCCCTGGAAGATGTTTCTTACTAACCATGTGATATAACATAACTAGTCAGGCACTTGTCTGTTCACGCACTAATGACCCCTACACCTAGTCTCCATGCATTCCCCGGTTCCTATATAACTGCATGGGAATTCGGACACACTTCGGACCGTCAGGTCCCGAGGCTGAAGCGAAAAGGTCGTCCATGACAAATGATCTACAATCCGGTTAGAAGGCATTATAAATGTCAATTAAATTACATAGTCATTTTGACTGATTGTATTCCTCTTCAATACCATCTAACAGGCTATCTAATTTACAGTCCTGCTGGGAATACTTTGCGGCCAACTCTACTTGGCCGTATACTAAGCTTACAGGGATCTCCGCCCCATCGGGCCCCATAGGACTGACCTCGGCCATGTGGTTGGGGTCAGCCTTTGTGTACCGCGTCTTCACCATGGCCCAGGCCTCCCTAGCGCCTTGACGGTAGGCCAATATCTTCCACAATCGGAAGCGCCGCCGTGCTCCCTTTAGCTTCTCCGCAAGCTCTCCAAGACCTTTGGGTATGGAGATGGATGGCCACAGGGCCTGGGCGATGCCTTGCATCGCCTGCCAAACTCGATCGAGCAGTTGCGAGAGCTCGGGAAGAAGGTCACCCGTAGAACCGGGCATCTCCTCTACAGGACGACCTGTTAGCACACCTACAGACACTCTCTGTTAGTCGACTTCCCCGCCGAACTTTCTTTCAAAGGTTCGTTCAAGCACTTACTAAATATGTCGCACCGAAGCCGCTGATTCTCCTTCACGGAGTCTGCCAGCTGGGCACGAACATCTTTCAGCTCGACGCCTAGCTTGGTATTGGCATCTTGGAGATCGTTCTTCTCCCGCCTCACCTTTGTCAGCACCTTCTCACCAGCCTTTAGCTGGCGTAGGAGGTGTTGCCTTTCCGGATTCAATCCGGCGCCATCTGCAATTTCATTTGTCAGATTCACACCCATGCCGTGCTTCGCAAAATACTTATCTTTCGAAGTGTATATTACCAGAGGGGGTCTCCTTGGGATCCCCTGCTGCTGCTAGTGCGGCCTCAAGTTGGGCTTTGCACTCTTCCAGCTCCTTGGACAGTAGGGAATTCTTTTCTGTAAGAACCTGCATAACAAATGATCCTTAAATCAGTTATTCTAACTGTTTCAAGTCTCGGGGGCTACTGGTATATATATATATATAATTACCAAAATTTCCTTACCCGTATCTCTTTTACATATTGCTCCGTGGCTCTGGCTAGACCATTTTGAGCGGCACGGAGGTACGCATCTCCCGAATTGAAGGCATCTAACGCCCCTTGGGAGAAACAAGCGTCGCGAAGAATTGTCCGGCGACGCCTGTGGTTCATGGCACTCTCCACCTCAGAGTTGGTGGCAGACAACTCGTCCACATCCTCCGTCGGAGGAGCGTCTGGCGCGTGCCTTGCGGTCGCCTCCGCCTCCGGACCAGGCTTTGGAGCCTGGCTGCTGGAGGCGCGACTGGCAGCCTCTCCGGATATAGTCCGGCGGGGTCTCTTTGTCCTGAAGAGAGCACAAGTGTCAATATGCCTCGAAGGTATAACACCTGGGATAAGGGGGTGCGCCATACCTTTGCGCTAACGTCTCGGTCCGGACTGCACTTCTTTTCTGCCCACAGGGCCCTGCGGCCCCTAGTTGGCTTGTTGCCGCAGGTTCGGCCTTCTGCCTCAAAAACCTCCCCTGCAAAGCTCGGTTGTAATAAGGAAACTGAAAACACGAGAGGGCGGACACCTATTCAGGGTACTGGGACTTCGATCCAGTTACCTGGGAGGCCGGGATTAGCCCCGGGTAATCGGCCGTAATGGCCTCCAAGGCGTTGTCCTTGCTCAACTGATGGAACACTCCATCGATCAGCTCCACAGATATGTCCGGATCCTCTTGAGAGGCCGGTTCGAGGGACCATCCTGGGTCCTCGGGTTGTGGAGGAGGGCTGCTTATTTCCTTAACAGCCCGGCGCAGTTCCTGCGTTAAAGTCGTCAGACTGAATATTTAACAATGGGAATACAAAACGGATGGGCAAGTAAATGCGACCGCTTACCCAGCTTGGGGGATTGTGCGTAGAGAATCCACCCTGTCGGTTGACGCGGAGAAATTCCTCCTCTTCTCCCTTATACAAAGTGGACAAGATCTTTAGTAGAGCGGCAGCTGAATCCGGCCCCTTACGGCCGTAGCGGGTGGCGTCGTCCTCCCCGTTGAAGTCCCACATGGGGTGGCTTCTATACTGAAGCGGCTGCACCCCCCGCATGATGCATTCGGCCATAACCTCGATCATGGTTAGTCCGGAATGGGCTAACAATCTTATTCGGCCCATCAGGTAAATGATGTCCCTGTCACTTTCCCTCTGAGGGCTCCGTGGACGCCAGCTTAGGCGCTTTTTTAAGGGAGCACTGTCGAATTCAGGGAGGCCGATCCGGACAGGATCCGGCAGCGGGACGTCTTCTATATAAAACCATTCCGAGGGCCAGTCTTCAGACGCCTTCTTTGGGGTTCGGACAGATATCCGGTCCCGGCGATGCGCCACACTTCGGCTCCGCCCACTTGATACATTGACCCCTCCTTAGAGCGGGGCACAAGGCAGAATAACCTTTTCCATAGCCCGAAATGAGCCTCGACGCCCAAAAACAGCTCGCAGAGGGCTACGAAGCCCGCGATATGCAATACAGAGGCAGGCATGAGATTGTGTAGCTGGAGGCCGTAGAACTCCAGCAGCCCCCGGAGAAATGGATGGATTGGAAACCCGAGCCCCCTTATTAAATAAGGGACAAGGCATACCCGCTCTCCTTTGGAGGGATTGGGGGCACTCTCCGCTTGCTTTCTGCCGTTATAGATGGCAAGACCGGCTCGAACCGGGATCATGTAGGATGGGGGGAGAAATCCCCTGGTCTGGAGCGTCACTAGCTCGCTATGCGGGATGGAGCATCTCACTCAATATCCAGGCTGAGGGATGAAAGGGCGAAAGGAGGAGTTGCGACGGCTGGCCATGGTGGAATGGACCTTTGTCGGATGCGCTCTGATGAACACTCACGAAGGGGGGAAGATGTGGTTTGGATCTAAATCCCCGTCCCCTTAAATAGGGCAGCTCATTTACGCGGCTATGGGTGTGAATGTAAAAACACTCAGACTTTTCATATTCGTTTGACACGTGGGAAGCGGCCATTATTGGGCGTAGAAGCCAAGGAGCGCAACATCTACAAGAAACCGAACTTTATTCAATAGGTACACGGAATTTGGGGGAGAACCCGCCTTGCAATGCCGAAGACAATCTACGCGCCGGACTCATCGTCATTGAAGCCTGGTTCGGGGGCTACTGAGGGAGTCCTGGATAAGGGGGTGTTCGGATAGCCGGACTATACCTTCGGCCGGACTCCTGGACTATGAAGATACAAGATTGAAGACCCTGTCCCGTGTCCGGAAGGGACTTTCCTTGGCGTGGAAGGCAAGCTTGGCGATACAGATATGTAGATCTCCTACCATTGTAACTGACTTTGTGTAACCCTAACCCTCTCCGGTGTCTATATAAACCGGAGGGTTTTAGTCCGTAGGACGACATACAAAACAACAATCATACCATAGGCTAGCTTCTAGGGTTTAGCCTCTCCGATCTCGTGGTAGATCTACTCTTGTACTACCCATATCATCAATATTAATCAAGCAGGACATAGGGTTTTACCTCCATCGAGAGGGCCCGAACCTGGGTAAAACTTCGAGTCCCTTGCCTCCTGTTACCATCCGGCCTAAACGCACAGTTCGGGACCCCCTACCCGAGATCCGCCGGTTTTGACACCGACAGCGGTATAGCCTTCTCTCCCAACCGGCTTATGAACCGACTTAAGGCCGCAATACGGCCTCCCAAACGTCGAACATCATTGACACATGCCGCTTAGCCAAGGAAGTAATGGCCTTGATCTTCTCCGGGTTAGCTTCAATGCCTCTGTTGGAAACCAGAAAACCCAAAAGCTTACCAGCTGGTACACCAAAAACACACTTGACTGGGTTATCAAAGGTCTCCCTTAAATCATCAATTAGGGCCTCCTTCTTCCTGGACTTTACCATAACATCGTCCACATAAGAATGAACATTGTGCCCGATTTGACAATGAAGACAATTTTTGAACACACCGTTGGTAAGTCCCTAGGCGCTCTTGAGCCTAGAAGGCATAGACACATAGCAGAAGGATCCAAACGGAGTGATGAAAGTTGTCTTCTCCTGGTCCTTAACTGCCATCTTGATCTGATGATAACCAGATTAAGCATCCAAAAAGCTCAAACGCTCACTACCCGCCGTAGCGTCAATAATTTGATCAATACGAGGGAGAGCAAAAGGGTCAGCCGTACAAGCCTTATTTAAGTCCGTGCAATCCAAACACATACACCAAGTGCCCTTCTTCTTAAGAACCAGCACCGGGTTAGCCAACCACTCAGGATGAAAAACTTCAACAATGAACCCGGCCGCCAAGAGCCGGGCCACTTCTTCACCAATGGCCTTACACCTCTCTTCATTAAAACGACGAAGGAATTGCTTGACCGACTTAAACTTCGGATCAATATAAAGAGTGTGCTCAGCGAGTTCCCTCGGTACACCTGGCATGTCATAAGGTTTCCATGCAAAGATGTCCCGGTTCTCACGGATGAACTCGATGAGCGCGCCTTCCTATTTCAGATCCAAAGTAGCACTGATGCTAAACTGCTTGGATGAATTGCTAGGAACGAAATCAACCAGCTTGGTGTCATCTGCTGACTTAAACTTCAAGACCGGATCATGCTCCGTAGTTGGCTTTTTCAAAGAGGTCATATCTGCTGGGTCAACATTGTCTTTATAAAACTTCAACTCCTCTATTGCGCAGACAGACTCAGCGTAATCAGCGTGACCTTCTTCACACTCCAAGGCTATCTTGCGACTCCCATGTGATGTTATAGTGCCCTTGTGACCCAACATCTTCAGCTGCAAGTGAACATAAGAAGGCCTTGCCATAAACTTAGCATAAGCCGGCCGCCCAAACAGAGCATGATAAGGGCTCTTGATCTTAACCACTTCAAAAATCAATGTCTCAGATCTGGAATCATAATCATCTCCAAAAGCAACCTCCAGGGCTATCTTACCAACTGGGTATGCCGACTTACCAGGCACCACACCGTGAAGACAGTGTTCGATGGTTTAAGATTTTTATCAGTCAGTCCCATGCGATGGAAAGTTTCATAATGCATGATATTGATACTGCTACCTCCGTCCATGAGTACCTTAGTGAATTTATATCCTCCAACCTGAGGCGCCAATACTAAAGCCAGGTGACCCAGATTATCAACTCAGGGTGGGTGATCCTCACGACACCACACAATGGGCGGCTCAGACCAGCGCAAGTAATGGGGAGCTGCCGGCTCAACAACGTTCACAACCCTTTTATGGAGCTTCTCATACCACTTGCATAAACTTGTGGTGAAGACGTGGTACTGCCCACTATTCAACTGCTTCGGGTTACTCTGATACCCAGATTGCTATTGTTGATCCCCCTGACCAGATTGTTGATGATAACCACCCTGATTGCCTTGATTGCTTGGGTGACCCTGGAAACCGGAATTAGAACCGCCACCACCGTAACCCGGGCCATGAGAACCACCACCACCGGAACCTGAGCCACCGCCCGGCCCATGATTGTTCTGGAATAAATCAGAATTTTTGAACTCCTTCATAATGTAGCAGTCCTTCCAAAGGTGGCTGGACGGTCTTTCCTGCGAACCATGTTTTGGGCAGGGCTGATTCATCATCTTCTCAAGGTTGAGACATAACCCTCCTGCCCGAGGAGGTGGCTTCCCCTTACGATGCTGACCATTATTCTGTGTATTGGTATTGGCCACAAAATCCGAATTATTATCAGCCTTGCGCTTACCATTGCCCCCCTGGCTTGCCGGGTTATGATGCTGACCCTTGGTGTTGCCACTCTTCTTTCCCTTTCTCGGCTTTTCATCATCAAACTTTGGGTCCTTGGTACTATCAGAGTTGGCATATTTAATTAGAGCCGCCATCAGCTCCCCCATATCATTGCAGTGGCGCTTGAGCCACCCTAGCTTCTGTTTAAGAGGCAAAAAACGGCAATTCTTCTCTAACATGAGGACTGCTGAGCCGGCATTGATGTTATCCGATGAGTGCAAGATGGCTTTGACCCAGTGCACCCAATGGGTTGTTGACTCGCCCTCTTCTTGGGAGAAGGCATCCAAATCCACAATCGACATGGGCTGCTTGCACGTATCCTTAAAATTTCGGATAAACCTGGCTTTTAAATCGGCCCACGACCCGATGGAGTTGGCAGGCAGCCCTTTTAACCAAGTACGAGCCATCCCATCTAGCATCATGGTGAAGTATTTGGCACATCCAATATCGCTAACCTCCAGCAGCTCCATGGCCATCTTGTAACTCTCAATCCACGCCTCAGGGGGTAAGTCAGTTGTGTAGTTGGGCACCTTACGAGGTCCTATGAAATCCTTGGGGAGACACTCATTATGCAGAGCCGACACTAGACATGGTACACCCATGCTTCGAGAGGTCACGCCTGCCTCCACTGAAGCTGTCGAATAAATCGGAGATGGTTGATGAGCCGCGTACTGAGCCGCCAGCTCAGCCTCCCTACGTGCTCTATCCTGATCCATTAGGGCTTGAGTATTACGGGGCGGGTCATGTCCATGGGGCGGGTTACGACGCTGCTCACTACTTGACACCGCCAGGGAGTCCATGTGTCTGCTATAACTCCGTCTTGGGAGAGGGTTTGAATGGATCCTCTCACGACTGTAAGAATAAGCCTCCTGCTGCACCAATGTTGTCTGAAGAAGCTCTCTAGCCCTCCACGTTTCAACCGTAGCTGGAGACTCGCCTTCAACTGGGAGAGCCGCCAATCGTGACGCTGCAGTGATCATGTTATCTGAAGGGTTAGAATAATGACCCAGTGGTGTCGGCACAAGTTATGGTGGGATATTATTCTGATGAGACGGGTCCGTCGTGCGTGGTTGAGCCGGCACTCCAGCCCCAGGTGTGGCTACTGCCCCGTTTACCCCTGGCAGGTCACTGGTCCCCGCACCAGGTGTGTTGAAGAGGTTCCTCGCCTCGTAAACCGGAGGCAGACGACTCCGGTGCCTTCTCCTCGGGACTTCGTTTGAAGCGTTCTGATCTAACGAGAGCCGGAAGGAATCAACCAGGATCCGTTGCGCCTGAGCATCCAAGGCGGCTCGTTTCGCCGTCATCCTTGCGTCCTCCGTCGCCAGATCTTCCTTGGCTTGAGCTATCTCATCTCGTAGTTTCGCAACTTCCGCATTATGCTGAGTTTGATTTGCTGGGTTCACCTCTGCTGTCAACAATGTTGTCAAAGTGTCCAATAAGTCGGACAAGACTTGAGCCGACGGGCGCCCAGGACCTCCCGCCCCGGCCGCCGTCGCCGTTGCTGGCCCAGGAACCATTGCCGCTGCAGTATAAGAATTCTGCACAGGCTTCGTACCGGCCATGAAAATCGCGACCCGTTTCAGTGGATCATAGGGGTCTGGAATACTGTCGCCATCGGAATAGCCTCCAAGCCTGCCGTCCTCCAGTTGATACAATGATGTAGTCTTGCCCGTGGATGAATCATCATCAGAATAGATGGCCGTCTCACTGCCAGACATGGATCCTTCCTCAAATTCTCCCCCATGGATGAATCCAACGAAGGCGTGCTTCTCGGCGGGTTTAACTTGGGCGGGTCGCGCACGCTAAGCCGTCTCGATGATGTTGGTGCAGGTGTCCGGCTCAGGGCCCGGTTCGCCGATCTTGCCGATGAAGATGTGGATTCTGCCAAAAGGGACCTGATACCCGTACTCGATTGAGCCGTCCTCGGGGCCCCAGCCTGCGTCATCGATGTAAAGCTTGCCGTGACGACTCTTGGTCATCCGGCCCACAGCGTACCCTTTGATCCCTTCAAAATTGCCATGTAAGAACTTGAAAACACCGTGCGCTGGCCCCACAGTGGGCGCCAACTGTCGTGGAATTGTCACAACAGATGTCCTAGCAAAAGGACTTAGTGGTGGAGCCATCGCAACAGGGTTAGCTTAAAGGGGTTAAACGGGACAAAGGACACAAGGAGTTTATACTGGTTCAGACCCTTGCGGTGAATGTAAAGCCCTAATCCAGTTGAGGTGGTATTTCTTATGTCTCAATTACCAGGGAGCGAATACGCTTGACCTAGCTTTCGATTTGTTGTCTCTTGCCCTAAACCGCCGCCGGGTTGCCCCTTTATATACTCAGGTTGATGCCCTGCGGCTTACAGAGTCCCGAACAAGTTCATAACAACGTGTTCAGCTCGATGACCAAATACACATGCCTTATAATGCAAGTCACACATATATGGCGGTTTACACCTATGGGCCTTAAGCCGCCTTTGGTCCTTAGGCTCTTAATAAGTCATCTTCATGAACCGCCATCTTCGATACCTTCATGGCCTTCGAGATAATGAATCGCTGTTGGTATAACCCGACCCCTCCTGGGCGGGTCATACCTAATAGTTATATCCCCAACAAAGGAAGAAGGTGGGGATGGGCACGGGGTCGGGTGGGTGTTAGCAGAATAAGCGTGGTTGATGTTCAGAATAAGGTCTATAGAGGTGTTATCATAACAGACCCACCCTATATATATAGGACAACACTATTCTAATATCAGGATTAGAATAATTATTTGGATTACAATGCGCTATATAGGGGTGACGGGATCCTCCTAAACTCCCGAGAAAACCCACCGGACGATACAACGAAAAAATCCCACCCCACCCGCTTCCCACGACCCCTTCCCCTAACCTCTCCTGATCCCATCTGGCTTCTCCTCCTCACTGGCCTGCGCCGCCGCCACCTCCCTCCCTGGCCCGCACTGCCAGCGGCCCTATGATGTCTACTACGCAACTTTATCTTTGTAGGCGTTGTTGGGCCTCCAAGTGTAGAGCTTTATTGGACAACAGCAAATTTCCCTCAAGTGGATGACCTAAGGTTTATCAATCCGCAGGAGGTATAGGATGAAGATGGTCTCTCTTAAACAATCCTGCAACCAAATAACAAAGAGTCTCTTGTGTCCCCAACACACCCAATACAATGGTAAATTGTATAGGCGCACTAGTTCGGCAAAGAGATGGTGATACAAGTGCAATATGTATAGTAGATATAGGTTTTTGTAATCTGGAAATATAAAAACAGCAAGGTAGCTAGTAACAAAAGTGAGCGAAAACGACATTACAATGCTTGGAAAGAAGGCCTATGGTTCATACTTTCACTAGTGCATGTTCTCTCAACAATGATAACATAATTAGATCATATAACAATCCCTCAACATGCAAAAAAGAGTCACTACAAAGTCACTAATAGTGGAGAACAAATGAAGAGATTATTGTAGGGTACAAAACCACCTCAAAGTTATTCTTTCTAATCGACCTAATGGGCTATTCCTATAAGTGTCACAAATAGCCCTAGAGTTCATACTAAAATAACACCTTAAGACACAAATCAACCAAAACCCTAATGTCACCTAGATACTCCAATGTCACCACAAGTATCCGCGAGTTTGATTATACGATATGCTGTAGCGACCCGACCCAAAATCGGTCAAGTCTCTGTGTAGCTGTACCATCCCAAGATCATGCTGGCACACATAGTATATTGATGAAAAGATTCAAAGTTCAATCACACCTGAATTTATTACACAATTCTCATATCGAGTCTTTATTACAATAGAATAAATTCTGCCAAAGGCCAACTCATGAGAAATAAACTAAATAAAGCTGCGGAAGCGTAGACGAATAGCGAGTCCATCCGACTCCATAGGGCAATCGCCAAGCGCGGATCGTAGCCTCACTCCTGGTCGGAAAACTCCTCTGCAACATAAGACGTTGCAGCCGTGTAGGTCAGCATTTTGAATATGCTGGCAAGTCATAGAGAGAACAACAATAAAATTTCTCACACTATATGCAATTTGGCTGTGGGGCTCTAAGTTTTATGTTTTTGAGAAAAAGCCAATTTTTCTCCCTATAACAAAGGACTTGCTTGCAATTACTACAAAATATTGGTTGTTATTGAGATGGTTCCGCCAACCAATGTCTCATTTCCAATTATTAAATAACCCCTCAATTAATTTATTAAGTTCGGTGTTGAGATTTCCGAAATACTCCAATTTCCACAGGCTCATTTGTCCGTAACCGGGGACACGGCTAATCGATTAGGTTGTTACTCTACAGAGTCTTGTGCACTTTACCCGCAAGAATCGTTCCCTCCTTTATGTCCTCGCACTGCCTGGTGTTTGAAGACGAGATGAACGAAACAGGGTCTTCCGTAGAGTATCTCTGGGCACTGCTGGTGCCCATCCATGTCCTACAGTTATTCTACATCTGCTGGCACCGTCCGTCTAGGGTCAACCCAGCCAGAGCCCATAATGGCTTGCGGCTGCACAGGTAAGCTTCCGGTCAAGGGGTATCCATTCGTCTCTTCGTGGCTGGGTGAAGCTTTTCGCAAGATGTCATGGCGCTTCTCCATGCATCCCGGCCATCCGCTGGTTTCTCCAGGGTGCCCGTCAACCGTCCTCCACCCAGTAGTGAATTTGAAGTCCATCTTGAGCTTGAAGTCATGGGGTTGTCATCATCTTGACTCTCACATCTCCCTTATGAATCACTCAACCAACCCCGTCTACGAGCATAGCAAAATAAACTACATCGTCCCGGGCAATGGTAACAAGGGGAATTGGGTTCATCCTACCTCATGATACTACTCAAGAACATAACTTAAAATTCTCTTACTGCATGCATGGTGGGGAGGAACAATTCTAATGCAACAAAATCATAGGTATTGCAAAACATGATCAAATGACTTGCCTGGCTGACGGTCTTCAAACGCTAGTGACTCGAGATAGCAAGCTTCGCACTCCGAAAATTCCATCGAGTCAAACAATAGCACAAATAAGCATTTCACTAATGACGTATCAGCAAACTGAAGGAAAACACACAAGCACTCAAACCAAAATCAAAGAAAACCCGAGGAAAACAAAATCAAGGTTTCCATCACATCAAGCAACAACAAAGAAATAGTTTTAACCTACTAACACTTTTCTTTACAGATCCAAAACAATGGTTTTACTAACTAACGTAAAGGAAAACAACATACAAACTAGGTGAAAAAAGAATCAAACCAATATCTATTATGGAACTCCTCTTATACCTAAACAAAACTAATAAGAAAATAAAATAAAACTTTTTATTTTGCTGTAAATAAATGTTCACTCTCTATAACTACAGAAACTAATCTAAAATAAATTATAACCTAGGAAAAATAAAATTTAAAAATAACTAGAACAGCAGAAAACATCATCAAGCAAAATAAACTAGAAAAGCTTGTTTTCGCATAAAAACTATTTTTAATAAAGACTATAAATGCCCAAATAAATTCCTACTGCTAGACAAGGTCAAAATAAAGCAGTGACAAAAACAATCACTAAAAAAATAATCCTAACTCAATTCATAGCAGAAAAACTAATCTGACTAAAACTAAAATAAAACAATTTTTAAAAACCTAAACATGGCCGAAACTAATTTTCTGCAGCAACTATAGAAAATTTGCAAACTAGAGCAAAAAGAATCAACTAAAAATATTAAATAACTTGAAAGATATAGATTTTTCAAAACTGGAACTATTCTGTTTTAAAAACAGAAACTAAAATAAAACTAAACAAAAACTACCGCGCTAATGGGCCGAAACAGTGGGCGATCGGACACTAAATAGCGCTCGGGCGATAAATAGACTAAACCATGCACACGCTTAATAACAGAAAACTGACCGGTTCGATCTAACTAAACCAGGTAATTAAACCAAAATAAAACCACCTAAAACCGATCTAATCTAAATAAAACCTAACCCTTCACTACTTCTAATCTACGGCATAGATTGCAGATCAAACGGTGGAGGGGAGGTGGCGGCTTACTGCGGCGGTGGTCGACGGCGACAGAGGGTGGCGGACGTCGGCGTCGAGCGGGGCGGGGTCTCCGGCGGTCGGGGAAGGTGGCGAAGACGTCGGGCGGATGCGGTGGAGCGAGGCGGAGGTGGTGGTGATCTCGGTGGCGATCGAGGGTGACGGTAGCGAGCGACATGAGCTCGACAGAGCTCCTGGTGAGCTCCAACTCCGGCGATGGGCGGCGATGCTCAAGGCGGCGGCTCCGACGATCCCTGGGCGAGGAGAAGATGTCAAAGAGGTGCGGGAGGAGGTGGAGGTTCGGGTGAAGGTGTTGGGAAGGGCAGAGAGGGCTCACCGACGTCGGGAGTGGCTGCGAACCGAGGCGACGGCGGCGAGATGCGTTTAGCGAGGGCGTGGGCGGTGGTGGGTTTCGGGGTTGGGGTTTTAGGGGGATCGAGAGAGGAGAGGCAGGGCTATTTATAGGACAAAGTCTTGGGCGAGGGGATAGCCCGGACTAGGGTTTTAGCGAAGGCTCGGACTCGGCCGGCGCGAGCGCGTGCAGGATACGCGCGCGTGGCTTGTGGGAGGAGGAAGACGGGGTGGGGCCGGCGCGTCAGTGGGAGAGGGAGAGGAGGGTTCGGTCGGGCGACCAAAACGGAGTGGGTTCGGGCGTCGAGCGCTGGGACAGGCCGGCTCGGTCGCTTGTGGGCTGCGGCTCGGCGCTGCTGGGCCGGTTGGCCTGGCCGTCGGCTGGGCCGGTTGGCCTGGCTCGCGCTTGGGCCTTTTCCTTTTTTTAATTAAGGTAGAGAGAGAAAAAAATAAGAGAAATCTATACTATTTTTATATAGGACATATATATATATATCAAAATTCTCAGGGGAATTAATCCTATAGCATGGACATTTTTATAGAGGCAAAACAGAAACAAAAAAACATTTTCTGCAAACTCCAACTAAAATTAAAATTTGAATCCAAACCTTTTGGCAATATTTTCTTCTTACATTTTTGGAGTGTCATGTTAGCTCCTCTCATACTTTTTCTCAACTATTTGTCAGGGATATTGAGGTAGATTTTCAAATGCCAAGTTGAATCCAATTCAACCAAAACTCAAAAGCCTCTGAAAATTTCCAAATGTCACTCAAATCAAACAAAATGCATAGATGCTTCGCTAATAATTGTAAAACATTCCAAATTGAAAATTTGGGATGTTACAAACCTACCCACCTTAAGATGAATCTCGCCCTCGAGATTCGGGTTGGCTAGCAAATAGGTATGGGTGGTCTCGGCGGAGATCTTCTTCTCGCTCCCAGGTGGCTTCCTCCTCAGAATGATGACTCCACAGAACCTTGCAAAACTTGATGATCTTGCTGCGGGTAACTCTGTTCGCAGTCTCGAGAATCCTGACGGGTTTCTCCTCATAAGTCAGATCACTGTCGAGTTGTATGGCCTCTAGGGGCACTGTGTCTTTCAAAGGAATATCGGCCATCTCAGCATGGCATTTCTTCAACTAGGAACATGGAAGACATCATGAACTCCTGACAATCCTTCCGGCAATTCCAGCTTGTATGCAACTTCTCCTCTGCGTTCGAGGATTTTGTAGGGGCCAATGAACCTGGGTGCTAATTTTCCTTTAACACCAAATCTCTTGATTCCACGAAGCGGGGACACACGGAGATAGGCTCGGTCTCCAACTTCATACGTTACCTCCTTGCGTTTACTGTCGGCATAACTCTTCTGTCTCGACTGGGCTATCTTGAGTCTATCTCGAATCAGCTTGACCTTCTCTTCGGAGTCTCTGATAAGATCGGGACCAAAAAGTTTTCGGTCTCCAACACCATCCCACAGCAATGGTGTTCTACACCTCCTTCCGTATAGAGCTTCGAAAGGGGCCATCTTCAGACTGGTCTGATAGCTGTTGTTGTACAAGAACTCTGCGTGTGGAAGATTGTCATCCCAGCTAGACCCATAGTCTAGCACATAGGCTCTCAACATGTCCTCCAGAATCTGGTTGACTCTCTCGGTCTGTCCATCTGTCTATGGATGGAAAGCTGTACTGAACTCCAGCCTCGTACCCAAAGTTTCATGCAACTAATTCCAAAACTTTAAGGTAAATTGCGTTCCTCTATCTGACACGATACTCCTCGGAACTCCATGCAGACATACAATCCTGGTCATGTATATCTTGGCTAACTTAGCGCTGGTATATGCAGTCTTCACGGGAATGAAATGAGCTACCTAGCGATCAACCACTACCCAGATAGAATCATAACCTGAACGGGTCCTGGGTAACCCTGTGATAAAATCCATTCCAAGTTTTTCCCATTTCCACCCGAGAATAGGTAGTGGTTGAAGTAACCCTGCTGGCTTCTGATGTTCCGCTTTTACTCGCTGGCAAACATCGCATACTGCTACGTACTCGGCAATATCCTTCTTCATACTTGTCCACCGGAAACTTTCCTTCAAATCCAGATACATCTTGGTGTTGCCTGGGTGAATCGAGTATGGTGAATCATGGGCCTCCTGAAGAATTAACTTCCTGACCTCTAGGTCATTGGGCACATATATGCGATCCTCAAACCATAAAGTTTCGTGTTCATCCTCACGGAAACCTTTAGCCTTTCCATTACTCATCTTTTCCTTTATCTCTGCAATTTCCTTGTCCGTCTTCTGGGCCTCACGGATCATTTCGGTCAGAGTGGACTGAATATCCAAGGTGGCAACAAATCCTCTTGGTACTATTTCCAATTGGAGATCTCTGAGACTGTCGGCTAAATTCTGAGGTAATCCTCCAGCTATGAGGGTGTTCACATGGCTTTTACGGCTCAAGGCATCTGCTACAACATTTGCTTTCCCTGGGTGGTAATGCAATCTCATATCATAGTCCTTGATCAATTCAAGCCATCTCCTTTGTCTGAGGTTCAACTCCTTCTGCGTGAAAATGTACTTCAAGCTCTTATGATCCGTGTAAACATCACAACTATTTCCGACAAGGAAATGTCTCCACGTCTTGAGTGCGTGCACTACGGCTGCTAACTCCAAATCGTGTGTGGCATAATTCATCTCGTGAGGTCGTAGCTGTCTGGAGGTATAAGCTACAACTTTTCCTTCCTGCATGAGCACTCCTCCGAGCCCTTGACGAGAAGCGTCACAATACACCTGGTAGTCCTTGTGTATGTCCGGCAAAATGAGTACTGGGGCTGTAACCAGACGTTTCTTCAACTCCTGAAAACTGGCTTCACAATCCTCGGTCCAAATGTACTTTGTTTCCTTCTTCAACAACTCGGTCATGGGTTTAGCAATCTTGGAGAAATTCTCAATAAGTCTCCGATAATATCCTGCGAGTCCGAGAAAACTGCGGATCTCCTTGACTGAGGTGGGGGATTGCCAGTTGGTGACCGATTCAACCTTGGTGGGGTCGACTGCTATTCCTTCTCCTGAAATAACATGTCTGAGGAATCCGACTTCCTTCAACCAAAATTCACATTTGCTGAACTTGGCATATAACTGATGTTCTCGGAGTTTTCTCCAGGACTAGACGCAGATGTTCCTTGTGCTCTTCCTCGCTCTTGGAGAAAACCAAGATGTCATCGATGAACACCACGACAAACTTTTCCAGATATTCCATAATTACCTTGTTCATCATGCTCATGAAATACGCAGGGGCATTAGTCAATCCGAATGACATGACGGTATACTCATATAAACCATACCTGGTGGTGAAGGCTGTTTTGGGTATATCATGTTCACGAATCTTCAGCTGATGATACCCTGATCGAAGATCGATCTTGGAAAATACTTTGGCTCCGACTAGCTGATCAAATAAATCATTAATCATCGGTAGAGGGTACTTATTCTTGATGGTCACGTCGTTCAATGAACAATAATCTACAACCATTCTCAGGGTTCCATCCTTCTTCTCTACCAAAAGAACTGGGGCTCCCCAAGGTGACGAACTTGGGCGAATATATCCTTTCTCTAATAATTCCTTGATCTGCTGCTTGATCTCTTCCAAATCATTCGGGGGCATCCGATAAGGTCTCTTGGATATTGGGGCTGTGCCAGGTAATAACTCGATCAAAAATTCTATTTCTCTATCCGGTGTCATTCCTGGTAATTCTTCCAGAAATACATCCAGAAAATCTTGTACTACAGGCACTTCCTCCTGAACCACTCCCGTGAGGGAATTCACCCGCTTCTTTACCGGTGGGCGTTTGGATACATACTTGATCCTCTTCTTCTCCGGGGTGGTGAGCAAAATCGTCTTGCGTGCACAGCCGATGTTCCCTTCAAACTTCGTCAACCAGTCCATGCCTAGGATCACGTCCAATCCCTGGGATTCTAAGACTATGAGGTCTACGGGAAAATCATGATTTCCAATGCTGAGGGTTGAATGACAGCCTAAGCCTGCCATCATCTCTCCTCCTGGAGAAGTGACTTGGATCGGGGTTCTAAGGGTCCTAGTGGGCAACCCGTATTTTTCCACAACTACCCTTGATATGAATGAATGCGTTGCACCGGAATCAAATAGTACCAATACTGGACGTGAATTTAATAAAAACTTACCAACCACAGTTTCTGGCTGATCATAGACATCCTCCACGTCAATGTGATTCACCTAACCACGAGGAAAAGGGTTGGGCTTCTTTGCTGAGCTTCCATTGCCGTTGCCATTCCCATTCCTCTGCTTGGCCTCTGGACAATCGGTGGCGTAGTGTCCTGTCTTCTGGTACTTGAAACAGGTGATATGACTCAGATCCTTCTGAGTCGGAGCAGGACGGTGCTGGTTGCCGTTGCCTCCATTGCCTGACTTGGGGTTGTTGTCGTGGTTGCGATTGTTCCCATTCCCTCCATGGTTATGTCCTCCATGATTGTGTCCTCCATGGTTGTGATGGGTATGTCCTCCCGAATGGGGCATAGCGGGGCTTCTGCTGAGCTCCGGAGTTGTACTTTCCCTGGCTATATTTCCGCTTGCGGCTTTCAATCTGCTGCTGCTTGCCTTCAAGTATAGTGGCCTTGTCTACCAGCTCCTGGTAGTTATTGAAGGTAGCCACCATTAGCTGCATTCCCAGCTCATCATTGAGTCCCTCAAGAAACTTCTCCTGTTTTGCGGCATCTGTGGCCACGTCATCTGGGGCATATCGAGATAACTTGTTGAACTCATCCACATACTGCCCCACAGTACGGTTCCCCTGACGTAAGTTGCGGAACTCACGCTTCTTCAGACTCATGGCTCCAGCTGAGACATGCGCGGTGCGGAAAGCCTGCTGGAACTGATTCCATGTCATGGTGGCGACCGGATAAGTGGCGGTGTATTTTTCCCACCAAGAGGCTGCAGGTCCATTCAGTTAATGTGCGGCAAAACGCACCTTCTCAGCATCTGTGCATCCAGCAGTTGTTAGATCCCTTCCGATCTTGCGGAGCCAATCATCGGCTACAATCGGCTCGGTGCTACTAGAGAACACCGGCGGATTCAGCCTTAGGAACCGGGTCAGGTTATCGACAGGGGGTGGTGGCTGTGGATTGTTGTTGTTGTTGCCTTGGTTTTGGATGAGCATTTTCATTAAGGCATTCTGCTGTTGAATCAGCTGGGTGAGCTCCGGCGGGAAAGTGAAACCAGGGTCACGTCTCGGAGGCATCTGGTGTTATGGAGTGGATGAGAAATTAGAATAGAGGAAGGGTCTAATGAGAAAATAGCACTACCCAAATGAATGCACAAACACAATCACACCAATCATTTATTCATTCATCTCAAGCAAGGTTCAAACTCGGATTACAAGATCTCACGACTAATCGAAAATAACGGCCTAACTGATCGATGAAAAATAAAATAACATGGCGGTCGACTAAATGTCTTCATCAATTATCCCTGCGTCCTCTGGTGCGGTGTCTCCTCTTGCGGCTTCCTTCGGTGGAGCTCTCTTCATAATCCTGGTCATTGCTTACGAGAGGTCCATCATCTCCACTCGGGAAAAGGTCTTCTCCCAGATCCATCTTCTCCTCCAGTGTGGCAATGTATTTCTTCCGGTCCTCGAGTCTTTCCATAAAATCCTTGACTTCATCCTCATGCTCATAGTGGGCTTCACGTGCTGCATCCTCTAGTTCAATTTCACGAAGATGCAACTTTTGGACCGTCTTCATGCTCCTGCGCATCTGAATCTCTAGAGCCCTGATGTGAGCCTCCAAGTCTTGGACATATGAGCGGACGGAGTCTTCATCTATGGTGCGGATAATCTCTCCATCTGCAGTCCTGCGAGAAATCATGGTGTGGTCTGATCCAACAAGCTCGGTCCTGTATTCCTCCTAGATGCGTCCAAGTGCACTATGAACTGCTATGTCTCTCCCGAGTACCCAAGTGGGAGCAGTGAACTTGAAGTCAACGGGCGCTGAGAGGCTTCCGAACGTTCTCCCTGGAATGTGCACCTTAATCCTATAACGACGGTCTTCTGGAAATGCCATGATAGGGGTCCCAGTGATAGACAGTAGAGCAATCTTCAATTCCTTGGTGATCTGGACCAGCCTCCTGCCAGAAAGCATTGTCTCATCTGGCTGGCAAAACTCCGGGAGCAGAACTGGGATGAACTTGACGGCCATCTAGAATGTTGAAATCGGAGAGAAGTCAGAAATGAACAGGGGAGAATTACAGAATGATAAGGACATAAAATAAAATAGTCTCTTCCTATGGCTTTCCGATCCTAGGGGTTACGTCCTACGGTCAGCGTGTGCTCTGATACCATCTCTGTAGCGACCCGACCCAAAATCGGTCAAGTCTTTGTGTAGCTGTACCATCCCAAGATCATGCTGGCACACACAGTACATTGATGAAAATATTCAAAGTTCAATCACACCTGAATTTATTACACAATTCTCATATCGAGTCTTTATTACAATAGAATAAATTCGGCCGAAGGCCAACTCATGAGAAATAAACTAAATAAAGCTGCGGAAGCATAGACGAATAGCGAGTCCATCCGACTCCATAGGGCAATCGCCAAGCGCGGATCGTTGCCTCACTCCTGGTCGGAAAACTCCTCTGCAACATAAGACGTTGCAGCCGTGTAGGTCAGCATTTTGAATATGCTGGCAAGTCATAGAGAGAACAACAATAAAATTTCTAACACTATATGCAATTTGGCTGTGGGGCTCTAAGTTTTATGTTTTTGCGAAAAAACCAATTTTTTCCCTATAACAAAGGACTTGCTTGCAATTACTACAAAATAATGGTTGTTATTGAGATGGTTCCGCCAACCAATGTATCATTTCCAATTATTAAATAACCCCTCAATTAATTTATTAAGTTTGGTGTTGAGATTTCCGAAATACTCCAATTTCCAGAGGCTCATTTGTCTGTAACCGGGTACACGGCTAATCGATTAGGTTGTTACTCTGCAGAGTCTTGTGTACTTTACCCGCAAGAATCGTTCCCTCCTTTATGTCCTCGCACTGCCTGGTGTTTGAAGACGGGATGAACGAAATAGGGTCTTCCGTAGAGTTTCTCTGGGCACTGCTGGTGCCCATCCATGTCCTACCGTTATTCTACATCTGCTGGCACCTTCTGTCCAGAGTCACGCCTAGGGTCAACCCAGCCAGAGCCCATAATGGCTTGCGGCTGCACAGGTAAGCTTTCGGTAAAGGGGTATCCATCCATCTCTTTGTGGCTGGGTGAAGCTTTCCGCAAGATGTCATGGCGCTTCTCCATGCATCCCGGCCATCCGCTGGTTTCTCCAGGGTTCCCGTCAACTATCCTCCACCCAGTAGTGAATTTGAAGTCCATCTTGAGCTTGAAGTCATGGGGTTGTCATCATCTTGACTCTCACATCTCCCTTATGAATCACTCAACCAACCCCGTCTATGAGCATAGCAAAATAAACTACATCGTCCCGGGTAATGGTAACAAGGGGAATTGGGTTCATCCTACCTCATGATACTACTCAAGAACATAACTTAAAATTCTCCTACTGCATGCATGGTGGGGAGGAACAATTCTAATGCAACAAAATCATAGGTATTGCAAAACATGATCAAATGACTTGCCTGGCTGACGGTCTTCAAATGCTAGTGACTCGAGATAGCAAGCTTCGCACTCCGGAAATTCTATCGAGTCAAACAAAAGAACAAATAAGTATTTCACTAATGACACATCAGCAAACTGAAGGAAAACACACAAGCACTCAAACCAAAATCAAAGAAAACTCAAGGAAAACAAAATCAAGGTTTCCATCACATCAAGCAACAACAAAGAAATAGTTTTAACCTACTAACACTTTTCTTTACAGATCCAAAACAATGGTTTTACTAACTAACAGAAAGGAAAACAGCATACAAAGTAGGTGCAAAAAGAATCAAACCAATATCTATTATAGAACTCATGTTATACCTAAACAAAACTAATAAGAAAATAAAATAAAACTTTTTATTTTGCTGTAAATAAATGTTCAGTCTCTATAACTACAGAAACTAATCTAAAATAAATTATAACCTAGGAAAAATAAAATTTAAAAATAACTAGAACAGCAGAAAACAGCAGCAAGCTAAATAAACTAGAAAAGCTTGTTTTCACATAAAAACTATTTTTAATAAAGACTATAAATGCCCAAATAAATTCCTACTGCTAGACAAGGTTAAAATAAAGCAGTGACAAAAAGAATCACTAAAAAAATAATCCTAACTCAATTCATAGCAGAAAAACTAATCTGACTAAAACTAATATAAAACAATTTTTAAAAACCTAAACATGGCCGAAACTAATTTTCTACAGCAACTATAGAAAATTTGCAAACCAGAGCAAAAAGAATCAACTAAAAATATTAAATAACTTAAAAGATATAGATTTTTCAAAACTGGAACTATTCTGTTTTAAAAACAGAAACTAAAATAAAACTAAACAAAAACTAACGCGCTAATGGGCCGAAACAGTGGGCGATCGGACACTAAATAGCGCTTGGGCGATAAATAGACTAAACCGTGCACGCGCTTAATAACAGAAAACCGACCGGTTCGATCTAACTAAACCAGGTAATTAAACCAAAATAAAACCACCTAAAACCGATCTAATCTAAATAAAACCTAACCCTTCACTACTTCTAATCTACGGCGTAGATTGCAGATCGAACGGTGGAGGGGAGGTGGCAGCTTACTGCGGCGGTGGTCGACGGCGACAGAGGGTGGCGGAGGTCGGCGTCGAGCGGGGCGGGGTCTTCGGCGGTCGGCGAAGGTGGCGAAGACGTCGGGAGGATGCGGTGGAGCGAGGCGGAGGTGGTGGTGATCTCGGTGGCGATCGAGGGTGACGGTAGCGAGCGACACGAGCTCGACAGAGCTCCTGGTGAGCTCCAACTCCGGCAACGGGCGGCGATGCTCAAGGCGGCGGCTCCGACGATCCCTGGGCGAGGAGAAGATGTCAAAGAGGTGCGGGAGGAGGTGGAGGTTCGGGTGAAGGTGCTGGGAAGGCAGAGAGGGCTCACCGGAGTCGGGAGTGGCGTCTAACCGAGGCGACGGCGGCGAGATGCGTTCGGCGAGGGCGTGGGCGGTGGTGGGTTTCGGGGTTGGGGTTTTAGGGGGATCGAGAGAGGAGAGGCAGGGCTATTTATAGGACAAAGTCTTGGGCGAGGGGATAGCCCCGACTAGGGTTTTAGCGAAGGCTCGGACTCGGCCGGCGCGAGCGCGTGTGGGATATGCGCGCGTGGCTTGCAGGAGGAGGAAGACGGGGTGGGGCCGGCGCGTCGGTGAGAGAGGGAGAGGAGGGTTCGGTCGGGCAACCGAAACGTAGTGGGTTCGGGCGTCGAGCGCTAGGGTAGGCCGGCTCGGTCGCTTGTGGGCTGCGGCACGGCGCTGCTGGGCCGGTTGGCCTGGGCGTCGGCTGGGCCGGTTGGCCTGGCTCGCGCCTGGGCCTTTTCCTTTTTTTAATTAAGGCAGAGAGAGAAAAAAAATAAAATAAGAGAAATCTATACTATTTTTATATAGGACATATATATATATATATATATATCAAAATTCTCAGGGGAATTAATCCTATAGCGTGGACATTTTTATAGAGGCAAAACAGAAACTAAAAAAACATTTTCTACAAACTCCAACTAAAATTCAAATTTGAATCCAAACCTTTTGGCAATATTTTCTTCTGACATTTTGGGAGTGTCATGTTAGCTCCTCTCATACTTTTTCTCAAGTATTTGTCAGGGATATTGAGGTAGATTTTCAAATGCCAAGTTGAATCCAATTCAACCAAAACTCAAAAGCCTCTGAAAATTTCCAAATGTCACTCAAATCAAACAAAATGCATGGATGCTTAGCTAATAATTGTAAAACATTCCAAATTGAAAATTTGGGATGTTACATATGCATTACACAATCTCAGACTCATCTATTCAAACAAACACAAAGAACTCCAAAGAGTGCCCCAAAGTTTCTACCAGAGAGTCAAGACAAAAACGTGTGCCAACCCCTATGCATAAGTTCACAAGGTCATAGAACCCGCAAGTTGATCACGAAAACATACATCAAGTAGATCACGTGAATATCCCATTATCAACACAGATAAGCACATGCAAGACATACATCAAGTGTTCTCAAATCCTTAAAGACTCAATCTGATAAGATAACTTCAAAGGGAACACTCAATCCATTACAAGAAGGTAGATGTGGACAAACATCATAAGATCCAACTATAATAGCAAAGCTCGCGGTACATCAAGATCATGCCAAATCAAGAACACGAGAGAGAGAGAGAGAGATCAAACACATAGCTACTGGTATACCCACAACCCCGAGGGTGAAATACTCCCTCCTCATCACGGAGAGCGTCGGGATGATGAAGATGGCCACCGGTGATGATTTCCCCCTCCGGCAGGGTGCCGGAACAGGGTCCCGATTGGTTTTTGGTGGCTACAAAGTCTTGCGGTGGTGGAACTCCCGATCTAGGTTTATTTCTGGGGGTTTCTATATTTATAGGAATTTTTGGCGTTGAGAACAAGTCAGGGGGTCCACGAGTCAACCACAAGGTCGGAGGGCGCGCCCTAGGGGGTGGGGGATCCCTCCACCCTTGTGGATGACCTGGGACTCTTCTGGCCCAACTCTTTTGCTTAGGGGGCTTCTATTGGTCCATAAAAAATTCTCGTGAAGTTTTAGGTCAATTGGACTCCGTCTGATATTCCTTTCCTGCAAAACTCAAAAAGAAGGAAAAACAGGAATTGGTACTGGGCTCTAGGTTAATAGGTTAGTCCCAAAATCATATAAAATAACATATAAATGCATATAAAACATCCATGATAGATAATATAATAGCATGGAACAATCAAAAATTATAGATACGTTGGAGACGTATCAAGCATTCCCAAGCTTAATTCCTGCTCGACCTCGAGTAGGTAAATGATAAAAACAGAATTTTTGATGTGGAATGCTACCTAAAATATTTATCCATGTAATTTTCTCTATTGTGGCAATAATATTCAGATCCATAAGATTCAAA